>NW_027600421.1:0-14860 GCF_964194155.1 Cetorhinus maximus | reverse complement strand
CACTCCCAGGACAGGTACAGCACGGGGTTAGATACAGAGTAAAGCTCCCTCTACACTGCCCCCATCAAACACTCCCAGGACAGGTACAGCAAGGGGTTAGATACAGAGTAAAGCTCCCTCTACACTGTCCCCATCAAACACTCCTAGGACAGGTACAGCACGGGGTTAGATACAGTGTAAAGTTCTCCCCACACTGTCCCCATCAAACACTCCCAAGACAGGTACATCGTGGGGTTAGATACGGAGTAAAGCTCCCTCTACACCGTCCCGATCAAACACTCTCAGAACAGGTACAGCACGGCGTTAGATACAGTGTAAAGTTCTCTCTACACCGTCCCCATCAAACACTCCCAGGACACGTACAGCACGGTGTTAGATACAGAGTAAAGCTCCTTCTACACCGTCCCCATCAAACACTCTCAGGACAGGTACAGCACAGGGTTAGATACAGAGTAAAGCTCCCTCTACACTGTCCCCATCAAACACTCACAGGACAAGTACAGCACGGGGTTAGATACAGAGTAAACCTCCCTCTACACTGACCGCTTCAAACACTCCCAGGACAGGTACAGCACGGGGTTAGATACAGAGTAAAGCTCCCTCTACACTGTCCCTATCAAACACTCCCAGCACAGGTACAGCACGGGGTTAGATACAAAGTAAAGCCCCCTTTACACCGTCCCCATCAAACACTCCCAGGACAGGTACAGCACGGGGTTAGATACAGAGTAAAGCTCCTTCTACACCGTCCCCATCAAACACTCCAAGGACAGGTACAGCACGGGGTTAGATACAGAGTAAAACTCCCTCTACACTCTCGCCATCAAACACTCCCAGGACAGGTACAGCACGGGGTTAGATACAGAGTAACGCACCCTCTACACTGTCCCCATCAAACACTCCCAGTGCAGGTACAGCACGGGGTTAGATACAGAGAAAAGCTCCTTCTACAATGTCCCCATCAAACACTCCCAGGACAGGTACAGCACGGGGTTAGATACAGAGTAAAGCTCCCTCTACACCGTCACCATCAAACACTCCCAGGGCAGGTACAGCACGGGGTAGATACAGAGTAAAGCTCCATCTACACTGTCCCTATCAAACACTCCCAGGACAGGTATAGCACGGGGTTAGATACAGGGTAAAGCTCCCTCTACACTGTCCCCATCAGACACTCCCAGGACAGGTACAGCACGGGGTTAGATACAGAGTAAAGCTCCCTTTACACTGTCCCCATCAAAGACTCCCAGAACAGGTACAGCACTGGGCAGGACACAGAGTAAAGCTCACTCTACACTGTCCCCATCAAACACTCCCAGGACAGGTACAGCACGGGGTTAGATACAGAGTAAAGCTCCCTCTACACCGTCCCCATCAAACACTCCCAGGCCAGGTACAGCTCGGGATTAGATACAGAGTAAAGCTCCCTCTACACCGTCCCCATCAAACACTCCCAGGACAGGTACAGCACGGGGTTAGATACAGAGTAAAGCTCCCTCTACACTGTCCCCATCAAACACTCCCAGGACAGGTACAGCACGGTGTTAGATACAGGGTAATGCTCCCTCTACACCGTCCCCATCAAACACTCCCACGACAGGTACAGCACGGTGTTAGATACAGGGTAAAGCTCCCTCTACACCGTCCCCATCAAACACTCCCACGACAGGTACAGCACGGGGTTAGATACAGAGTAAAGCTCCCTCTACACCGTCCCCATCAAACACTCCCAGGACAGGTACAGCATGGGGTTAGATACAGAGTAAAGCTCCCTCTACAGCGTCCCCATCAAACACTCCCAGGACAGGTACAGCACGGGGTTAGATACAGAGTAAAGCTGCCTCTACACTGTCCCCATCAAACACTCCCAGGACAGGTACAGCACGGGGTTAGATACAGAGTAAAGCTCGCTCTACACTATCCCCATTAAACACTCCCAGGACAGGTACAGCACGGGGATAGATGCGGAGTTAAGCACTGTCTACACTGTCCCAAAAAAACACGCCCAGGACACGTAAAGCATGGGGTTAGGTACAGTGTATTGTTCTCTCTACACCGTCCCCATTATGCACTCACAAGATAGGTACATCATGGGTTTAGATACAGAGTAAAGCTCCCTCTACACCCTCCCCATAAAACACTCCCAGGACAGGTACAGCACAGGGTAAGATACAGAGTAAAGCTCCCTCTAAACTGTCCCCATCAAACACTCCCAGGACAGGTACAGCACGGGGTTAAAAACAGAGTAAAGTTCCCTCTACACTGTCCCCATCAAACACTCCCAGGACATGTACAGCACAGGGTTAGATATAGAGTTAAGGTCAGTCTACACAGTCACCATCAAACACTCCCAGGACATGCACAACACGGGATTAGATACAGGGTAACGCTCCCTCTACACTGTCCCCATCAAACACTCCCAGGACAGGTACAGCACAGGGTAAGATACAGGGTAAAGCTCCGTCAACACCGTCCCCATCAAACACTCCCAGGACATGTACAGCACAGGGTTAGATATAGAGTTAAGGTCCATCTACACCGTCCCCATCAAACACTCCCAGGACAGGTACAGCACGGGGTTAGATACAGAATAAAGCTCCCTCTACACCGTCCACATCAAACACTCCCAGGACAGGTACAGCACGGGGTTAGATACAGAGTAAAGCTCCCTCTACACTGTCCCCATCAAACACTCCCAGGATAGGTACAGCACGGGGTTAGATACAGTGTAAAGTTCTCTCTACACTGTCCCCATCAAACTCTCCCAAGACAGGTACATCGTGGGGTTAGATACGGAGTAAAGCTCCCTCTACACCGTCCCAATCAAACACTCTCAGGACAGGTACAGCACGGCGTTAGATACAGTGTAAAGTTCTCTCTACACCGTCCCCATCAAACACTCCCAGGACAGGTACAGCACGGTGTAAAATACAGAGTAAAGCTCCTTCTACACCATCCCCATCAAACACTCTCAAGACAGGTACAGCACAGGGTTAGATACAGAGTAAAGCTCCCTCTACACTGTCCCCATCAAACACTCACAGGACAGGTACAGCACGGGGTTAGATACAGAGTAAACCTCCCTCTACACTGTCCCCATCAAACACTCCCAGGACAGGTACAGCACGGGGTTAGATACAGAGTAAAGCTCCCTCTACACTGTCCCCATCAAACACTCCCAGGACAGGTACAGCACGGGGTTAGATACAAAGTAAAGCTCCCTTTACACTGTACCCATCAAACACTCCAAGGACAGGTAGAGCACAGGGTTAGATACAGAGTAAAGCTCCCTCTACACCGTCCCCATCAAACACTCCCAGGACAGGTACAGCACGGAGTTAGATACAGAGTAATGCCCCTTCTACACTGTCCCCATCAAACACTCCAAGGACAGGTACAGCATGGGGTTAGATACAGAGTAAAGCTCCCTCTACACCGTCCCCATCAAACACTCCCAGGACAGGTACAGCACGGGGTTAGATACAGAGTAAAACTCCCTCTACACTCTCGCCATCAAACACTCCCAGGACAGGTACAGCACCGGGTTAGATACAGAGTAACGCACCCTCTACACTGTCCCCATCAAACACTCCCAGGACAGATAAAGCAAGCGGTTAGATACAGAGCAAAGCTCCCGCTACACCGTCCCCATCAAACACTCCCAGGACAGGTACAGCACGGGGTTAGATACAGAGTAAAGCTCCCTCTACACTGTCCCCATCAAACACTCCCATGACAGGTACAGCACGGGGTTAGACACAGAGTAAAGCTCCCTCTACACTGTCCTCATCAAACACTCCCAGGACAGGTACAGCACGGGGTTAGATACAGTGTAAAGTTCTCTCTACACTGTCCCCATCAAACACTCCCAAGACAGGTACATCGTGGGGTTAGATACGGAGTAAAGCTCCCTCTACACCGTCCCCATCAAACACTCTCAGGACAGGTACAGCACGGCGTTAGATACAGTGTAAAGTTCTCTCTACACCGTCCCCATCAAACACTCCCAGTACAGGTACAGCACGGGGTTAGATAAAGAGTAAAGCTCCCTCTACACTGTCCCCATCAAACACTCTCAGGACAGGTACAGCACAGGGTTAGATACAGAGTAAAGCTCCCTCTACACTGTCCCCATCAAACACTCACAGGACAGGTACAGCACGGGCTTAGATACAGAGTAAACCTCCCTCTACACTGTCCCCATCAAACACTCCCAGGCCAGGTACAGCACGGGGTTAGATACAAAGTAAAGCTCCCTTTACACTGTCCCAATTCAAACACTGCCAGGACAGGTACAGCACGGGGTTAGATAGAGAGTAAAGCGCCCTCTACACCGTCCCCATCAAACACTCCCAGGACAGGTACAGCACGGGGTTAGATACACAGTAAAGCCCCTTCTACACCGTCCCCATCAAACACTCCACGGACAGGTACAGCACCGGGTTAGATACAGAGTAACGCACCCTCTACACCGTCCCCATCAAACACTCACCGGACACGTACAGCACAGGGTTAGATATAGAGTTAAGGTCCGTCTACACAGTCACCATCAAACACTCCCAGGACATGCACAGCACGGGATTAGATACAGGGTAAAGCTCCCTCTACACTGTCCCCATCAAACAGTCCCAGGACAGGTACAGCACAGGGTAAGATACAGGATAAAGCTCCGTCTACACCGTCCCCATCAAACACTCCCAGGACATGTACAGCACAGGGTTAGATATAGAGTTAAGGTCCGTCTACACCGTCCCCACCAAACACTCCCAGGACAGGTACAGCAAGGGGTTAGATACAGAGTAAAGCTCCCTCTACACTGCCCCCATCAAACACTCCCAGGACAGGTACAGCAAGGGGTTAGATACAGAGTAAAGCTCCCTCTAAACTGACCCCATCAAACACTCCCAAGACAGGTACATCGTGGGGTTAGATACGGAGTAAAGCTCCCTCTACACCGTCCCCATCAAACACTCTCAGGACAGGTACAGCACGGCGTTAGATACAGTGTAAACTTCTCTCTACACCGTCCCCATCAAACACTCCCAGGAAACGTACAGCACGGTGTTAGATAGAGAGTAAAGCTCCTTCTACACCGTCCCCATCAAACACTCCAAGGACAGGTACAGCATGGGGTTAGATACAGAGTAAAGCTCCCTCTACACCGTCCCCATCAAACACTCCCAGGACAGGTACAGCACGGGGTTAGATACAGAGTAAAACTCCCTCTACACTCTCGCCATCAAACACTCCCAGGACAGGTACAGCACCGGGTTAGATACAGAGTAACGCACCCTCTACACTGTCCCCATCAAACACTCCCAGGACAGATAAAGCACACGGTTAGATACAGAGAAAAGCTCCCGCTACACCGTCCCCATCAAACACTCCCAGGACAGGTACAGCACGGGGTTAGATACAGATTAAAGCTCCCTCTACACTGTCCCCATCAAACACTCCCAGGACAGGTACAGCAAGGGGTTAGATACAGCGTAAACCTCCCTCTACACTGTCCGCTTCAAACACTCCCAGGAGAGGTACAGCACGGGGTTAGATACAGAGTAAAGCTCCCTCTACACTGTCCCTATCAAGCACTCCCAGCACAGGTACAGCATGGGGTTAGATACAAAGTAAAGCTCCCTTTACACTGTCCCCATCAAACACTCCCAGGACAGGTACAGCACGGGGTTAGATACAGAGTAAAGCTCCCTCTACACCGTCCCCATCAAACACTCCCAGGACAGGTACAGCACGGGGTTAGATACAGAGTAAAGCTCCTTCTACACCGTCCCCATCAAACACTCCAAGGACAGGTACAGCACGGGGTTAGATACAAAGTAAAGCTCCCTCTTCACCGTCCCCATCAAACACTCCAAGGACAGGTACAGCACGGGGTTAGATACAGAGTAAAACTCCCTCTACACTCTCGCCATCAAACACTCCCAGGACAGGTACAGCACGGGGTTAAATACAGAGTAACGCACCCTCTACACTGTCCCCATCAAACACTCCCAGGACAGATAAAGCACGCGGTTAGATACAGAGCAAAGCTCCCGCTACACCGTCCCCATCAAACACTCCCAGTGCAGGTACAGCACGGGTGTCGATACAGAGAAAAGCTCCTTCTACAAAGTCCCCATCGAACACTCCCAGGACAGGTACAGCACGGGGTTAGATACAGAGTAAAGCTCCCTCTACACCTGCCCCATCAAACACTCCCAGGACAGGTACAGCACGGTGTAGATACAGAGTAAAGCTCCATCTACACTGTCCCTATCAAACACTCCCAGGACAGGTATAGCACGGGGTTAGATACAGGGAAAAGCTCCCTCTACACTGTCCCCATCAAACGCTCCCAGGACAGGGACAGCACGGGGTTAGATACAGAGTAAAGCTCCCTCTACACTGTCCCCATCAGACACTCCCAGGACAGGTACAGCACGGGGTTAGATACAGAGTAAAGCTCCCTTTACACTGTCCCCATCAAAGACTCCCAGGACAGGTACAGCACGGAGTTAGATACAGAGTAAAGCCCCTTCTACACCGTCCCCATCAAACACTCCAAGGACAGGTACAGCATGGGGTTAGATACAGAGTAAAGCTCCCTCTACACCGTCCCCATCAAACACTCCCAGGACAGGTACAGCACGGGGTTAGATACAGAGTAAAACTCCCTCTACACTCTCGCCATCAAACACTCCCAGGACAGGTACAGCACCAGGTTAGATACAGAGTAACGCACCCTCTACACTGTCCCCATCAAACACTCCCAGGACAGATAAAGCAAGCGGTTAGATACAGAGCAAAGCTCCCGCTACACCGTCCCCATCAAACACTCCCAGGACAGGTACAGCACGGGGTTAGATACAGAGTAAAGCTCCCTCTACACTGTCCCCATCAAACACTCCCATGACAGGTACAGCACGGGGTTAGACACAGAGTAAAGCTCCCTCTACACTGTCCTCATCAAACACTCCCAGGACAGGTACAGCACGGGGTTAGATACAGTGTAAAGTTCTCTCTACACTGTCCCCATCAAACACTCCCAAGACAGGTACATCGTGGGGTTAGATACGGAGTAAAGCTCCCTCTACACCGTCCCCATCAAACACTCTCAGGACAGGTACAGCACGGCGTTAGATACAGTGTAAAGTTCTCTCTACACCGTCCCCATCAAACACTCCCAGTACAGGTACAGCACGGGGTTAGATAAAGAGTAAAGCTCCCTCTACACTGTCCCCATCAAACACTCTCAGGACAGGTACAGCACAGGGTTAGATACAGAGTAAAGCTCCCTCTACACTGTCCCCATCAAACACTCACAGGACAGGTACAGCACGGGCTTAGATACAGAGTAAACCTCCCTCTACACTGTCCCCATCAAACACTCCCAGGCCAGGTACAGCACGGGGTTAGATACAAAGTAAAGCTCCCTTTACACTGTCCCAATTCAAACACTGCCAGGACAGGTACAGCACGGGGTTAGATAGAGAGTAAAGCGCCCTCTACACCGTCCCCATCAAACACTCCCAGGACAGGTACAGCACGGGGTTAGATACACAGTAAAGCCCCTTCTACACCGTCCCCATCAAACACTCCACGGACAGGTACAGCACCGGGTTAGATACAGAGTAACGCACCCTCTACACCGTCCCCATCAAACACTCCCCGGACACGTACAGCACAGGGTTAGATATAGAGTTAAGGTCGGTCTACACAGTCACCATCAAACACTCCCAGGACATGCACAGCACGGGATTAGATACAGGGTAAAGCTCCCTCTACACTGTCCCCATCAAACAGTCCCAGGACAGGTACAGCACAGGGTAAGATACAGGATAAAGCTCCGTCTACACCGTCCCCATCAAACACTCCCAGGACATGTACAGCACAGGGTTAGATATAGAGTTAAGGTCCGTCTACACCGTCCCCACCAAACACTCCCAGGACAGGTACAGCAAGGGGTTAGATACAGAGTAAAGCTCCCTCTACACTGCCCCCATCAAACACTCCCAGGACAGGTACAGCAAGGGGTTAGATACAGAGTAAAGCTCCCTCTAAACTGACCCCATCAAACACTCCCAAGACAGGTACATCGTGGGGTTAGATACGGAGTAAAGCTCCCTCTACACCGTCCCCATCAAACACTCTCAGGACAGGTACAGCACGGCGTTAGATACAGTGTAAACTTCTCTCTACACCGTCCCCATCAAACACTCCCAGGAAACGTACAGCACGGTGTTAGATAGAGAGTAAAGCTCCTTCTACACCGTCCCCATCAAACACTCCAAGGACAGGTACAGCATGGGGTTAGATACAGAGTAAAGCTCCCTCTACACCGTCCCCATCAAACACTCCCAGGACAGGTACAGCACGGGGTTAGATACAGAGTAAAACTCCCTCTACACTCTCGCCATCAAACACTCCCAGGACAGGTACAGCACCGGGTTAGATACAGAGTAACGCACCCTCTACACTGTCCCCATCAAACACTCCCAGGACAGATAAAGCACACGGTTAGATACAGAGAAAAGCTCCCGCTACACCGTCCCCATCAAACACTCCCAGGACAGGTACAGCACGGGGTTAGATACAGATTAAAGCTCCCTCTACACTGTCCCCATCAAACACTCCCAGGACAGGTACAGCAAGGGGTTAGATACAGCGTAAACCTCCCTCTACACTGTCCGCTTCAAACACTCCCAGGAGAGGTACAGCACGGGGTTAGATACAGAGTAAAGCTCCCTCTACACTGTCCCTATCAAGCACTCCCAGCACAGGTACAGCATGGGGTTAGATACAAAGTAAAGCTCCCTTTACACTGTCCCCATCAAACACTCCCAGGACAGGTACAGCACGGGGTTAGATACAGAGTAAAGCTCCCTCTACACCGTCCCCATCAAACACTCCCAGGACAGGTACAGCACGGGGTTAGATACAGAGTAAAGCTCCTTCTACACCGTCCCCATCAAACACTCCAAGGACAGGTACAGCACGGGGTTAGATACAAAGTAAAGCTCCCTCTTCACCGTCCCCATCAAACACTCCAAGGACAGGTACAGCACGGGGTTAGATACAGAGTAAAACTCCCTCTACACTCTCGCCATCAAACACTCCCAGGACAGGTACAGCACGGGGTTAAATACAGAGTAACGCACCCTCTACACTGTCCCCATCAAACACTCCCAGGACAGATAAAGCACGCGGTTAGATACAGAGCAAAGCTCCCGCTACACCGTCCCCATCAAACACTCCCAGTGCAGGTACAGCACGGGTGTCGATACAGAGAAAAGCTCCTTCTACAAAGTCCCCATCGAACACTCCCAGGACAGGTACAGCACGGGGTTAGATACAGAGTAAAGCTCCCTCTACACCTGCCCCATCAAACACTCCCAGGACAGGTACAGCACGGTGTAGATACAGAGTAAAGCTCCATCTACACTGTCCCTATCAAACACTCCCAGGACAGGTATAGCACGGGGTTAGATACAGGGAAAAGCTCCCTCTACACTGTCCCCATCAAACGCTCCCAGGACAGGGACAGCACGGGGTTAGATACAGAGTAAAGCTCCCTCTACACTGTCCCCATCAGACACTCCCAGGACAGGTACAGCACGGGGTTAGATACAGAGTAAAGCTCCCTTTACACTGTCCCCATCAAAGACTCCCAGAACAGGTACAGCACGGGGCAGGACACAGAGTAAAGCTCCCTCTACACTATGCCCATCAAACACTCCCAGGACAGGTACAGCACGGGGTTAGATACAGAGTAAAGCTCCCTCTACACCGTCCCCATCAAACACACCCAGAAAAGGCACAGCACGGGGTTAGATACAGAGTAAAGCTCCCTCTACACTGTCCCCATCAAACACTCCCAGGACTGGTACAGCACATGGATAGATACAGAGTAAAGCTCCCTCTACACCGTCCCCATCAAACACTCCCAAGCCAGGTACAGCTCGGGATTAGATACAGAGTAAAGCTCCCTCTACACCGTCCCCATCAAACACTCCCAGGACAGGTACAGCACGGGGTTAGATACAGAGTAAAGCTCCATCTACACTGTCCCCATCAAACACTCCCAGGACAGGTACAGCACGGTGTTAGATACAGGGTAATGCTCCCTCTACACCGTCCCCATCATACACTCCCACGACAGGTGCAGCACGGTGTTAGATACAGGGTAAATCTCCCTCTACACCGTCCCCATCAAACACTCCCACGACAGGTACAGCATGGGGTTAGCTACAGAGTAAAGCTCCATCTACACCGTCCCCATCAAACACTCCCAGGACAGGTACAGCATGGGGTTAGATACAGAGTAAAGCTCCCTCTACAGCGTCCCCATCAAACACTCCCAGGACAGGTACAGCACGGGGTTAGATACAGAGTAAAGCTGCCTCTACACTGTCCCCATCAAACACTCCCAGGACAGGTACAGCACGGGGTAAGATACAGAGTAAAGCTCGCTCTACACTGTCCCCATTAAACACTCCCAGGACAGGTACAGCACGGGGTTATATGCGGAGTTAAGCACTGTCTACACTGTCCCAAAAAAACACGCCCAGGACACGTAAAGCATGGGGTTAGGTACAGTGTAATGTTCTCTCTACACCGTCCCCATTAAGCACTCACAAGATAGGTACATCATGGGGTTAGATACAGAGTAAAGCTCCCTCTACACCCTCCCCATAAAACACTCCCAGGACAGGTACAGCACAGGGTAAGATACAGAGTAAAGCTCCCTCTACACTGTCCCCATCAAACACTCCCAGGACTGGTACAGCGCGGGGTTAGATACAGAGTAAAGCTCCCTCTACACGGTCCCCGTCAAACAGTGCCAGGACAGGTACAGCACAGGGTAAGATACAGAGTAAAGCTCCCACTAAACTGTCCTTATCAAACACTCCCAGGACAGGTACAGCACGGGGTTAAAAACAGAGTAAAGTTCCCTCTACACTGTCCCCATCAAACACTCCCAGGACATGTACAGCACAGGGTTAGATATAGAGTTAAGGTCAGTCTACACAGTCACCATCAAACACTCCCAGGACATGCACAGCACGGGATTAGATACAGGGTAAAGCTCCCTCTACACTGTCCCCATCAAACACTCCCAGGACAGGTACAGCACAGGGTAAGATACAGGGTAAAGCTCCGTCTACACCGTCCCCATCAAACACTCCCAGGACATGTACAGCACAGGGTTAGATATAGAGTTAAGGTCCATCTACACCGTCCCCATCAAACACTCCCAGGACAGGGACAGCACGGGGTTAGATACAGAGTAAAGCTCCCTCTACACTGTCCCCATCAAACACTCCAAGGACAGGTACAGCACGGGGTTAGATAAAGTGTAAAGTTCTCTCTACACTGTCCCCATCAAACTCTCCCAAGACAGGTACATCGTGGGGTTAGATAAGGAGTAAAGCTCCCTCTACACCGTCCCCATCAAACACTCTCAGGACAGGTACAGCACGGCGTTAGATACAGTGTAAAGTTCTCTCTACACCGTCCCCATCAAACACTCCCAGGACAGGTAGAGCACGGGGTTAGATACAGAGTAAAGCTCCTTCTACACCGTCCCCATCAAACACTCTCAAGACAGGTACAGCACAGGGTTAGATACAGAGTAAAGCTCCCTCTACAGCGTCCCCATGAAACACTCACAGGACAGGTACAGCACGGGGTTAGATACAGAGTAAACCTCCCTCTACACTGTCCCCATCAAACACTCCCAGGACAGGTACAGCACGGGGTTAGATACAGAGTAAAGCTCCCTCTACACTGTCCCCATCAAACACTCCCAGGACAGGTACAGCACGGGGTTAGATACAAAGTAAAGCTCCCTTTACACTGTACCCATCAAACACTCCCAGGACAGGTAGAGCACAGGGTTAGATACAGAGTAAAGCTCCCTCTACACCGTCCCCATCAAACACTCCCAGGACAGGTACAGCACGGAGTTAGATACAGAGTAAAGCCCCATCTACACCGTCCCCATCAAACACTCCAAGGACAGGTACAGCACGGGGTTAGATACAGAGTAAAGCTCCCTCTACACCGTCCCCATCAAACACTCCCAGGACAGGTACAGCACGGGGTTAGATACAGAGTAAAACTCCTTCTACACTCTCACCATCAAACACTCCCAGGACAGGTACAGCACCGGGTTAGATACAGAGTAACGCACCCTCTACACAGTCCCCATCAAACACTCCCAGGACAGATAAAGCACGCGGTTAGATACAGAGAAAAGCTCCCGCTACACCGTCCCCATCAAACACTCCCAGGACAGGTACAGCACGGGGTTAGATACAGAGTAAAGCTCCCTCTACACTGTCCCCATCAAACACTCCCAGGACAGGTACAGCACGGGGTTAGACACAGAGTAAAGCTCCCTCTACACTGTCCTCATCAAACACTCCCAGGACAGGTACAGCCCGGGGTTAGATACAGTGTAAAGTTCTCTCTACACTGTCCCCATCAAACACTCCCAAGACAGGTACATCGTGGGGTTAGATACGGAGTAAAGCTCCCTCTACACCGTCCCCATCAAACACTCTCAGGACAGGTACAGCACGGCGTTAGATACAGTGTAAAGTTCTCTCTACACCGTCCCCATCAAACACTCCCAGTACAGGTACAGCACGGGGTTAGATACAGAGTAAAGCTCCCTCTACACCGTCCCCATCAAACACTCTCAGGACAGGTACAGCACAGGGTTAGATACAGAGTAAAGCTCCCTCTACACTGTCCCCATCAAACACTCACAGGGCAGGTACAGCACGGGCTTAGATAAAGAGTAAACCTCCCTCTACACTGTCCCCATCAAACACTCCCAGGACAGGTACAGCACGGGGTTAGATACAAAGTAAAGCTCCCTTTACACTGTCCCCATTAAACACTCCCAGGACAGGTACAGCACGGGGTTAGATAGAGAGTAAAGCGCCCTCTACACCGTCCCCATCAAACACTCCCAGGACAGGTACAGCACGGGGTTAGATACAGAGTAAAGCCCCTTCTACACCGTCCCCATCAAACACTCCAAGGACAGGTACAGCACGGGGTTAGATACAGAGTAAAGCTCCCTCTACACCGTCCCCATCAAACACTCCCAGGGCAGGTACAGCATGGTTGTAGATACAGAGTAAAGCTCCCTCTACAATGTCCCCATCAAACACTCCCAGGACAGGTACAGCACGGGGTTAGATACAGAGTGAAGCTCCCTCTACACCGTCCCCATCAAATACTCCCAGGGCAGGTACAGCACGGGTTTAGATACAGGGTAAAGCTCCCTCTACACCGTCCCCATCAAACACTCCCAGGTCAGGTACAGCACGGGGTAGATACAGAGTAAAGCTCCATCTACACTGTCCCTATCAAACACTCCCAGGACAGGTATAGCATGGGGTTAGATACAGGGTAAAGCTCCCTCTACACTGTCCCCATCAAACACTCCCAGGACAGGGACAGCACGGGGTTAGATACAGAGTAAAGCTCCCTCTACACTGTCCCCATCAAACACTCCCCGGACAGGCACAGCACGGGGTTAGATACAGAGTAAAGCTCCCTCTACACCGTCCCCATCAAACTCTCCCAGGACAGGTACAGCACGGGGTTAGATACAGAGTAAAGCTCCTTCTACACTGTCCGCTTCAAACTCTCTCAGGACAGGTACAGCACGGGGTTAGATACAGAATAAAGCTCCCTCTACACTGTCCCCGTCAAACACTCCCAGGACAGGTACAGCACGGGGTTAGATACAGGGTAAATCTTCCTCTACACTGTCCCCATCAAACACTCCCAGGACAGGTACAGCACGGGGTTAGATACAGAGTAAAGCTCCATCTACACTGTCCCCATCAAACACTCCCAGGACAGGTACAGCACGGGGTTAGATACAGAGTAAAGCTCCCTCTACACTGTCCCCATCAAACACTCCCAGGACAGGTACAGCACGGGGTTAGATACAGAGTAAAGCTCCCTCTACACTGTCTCCATGAAACACTCCCAGGACAGGTACAGCACGGGGTTAGATACAGAGTAAAGCTCCCTCTACACCGTCCCCATCAAACACTCCCATGACAGGTACAGCACGGGGTTAGATACAGAGTAAAGCTCCCTCTACCCTGTCCCCATCAAACACTCCCAGGGCAGGTACAGCACGGGGTTAGATACAGAGTAAAGCTCCCTCTACCCTATCCCCATCAAACACTCCCAGGACAGGTACAGCACGGGGTTAGTTACAGAGTAAATCTCCCTCTACACTGCCCCCATGAAACACTCCAAGGGTGGTCCAGTACGGGGTTAGATACAGAGTAAAGCTCCCTCTAACCTGCTTCCATCAAACACTCCCAGGACAGGTACAGCACGGGGTTAGATACAGAGTAAAGCTCCCTCTGCACCGTCCCCATGAAACACTCCCATGACAGGTACTGCACGGGGTTAGATACAGAGTAAAGCTCCCTCTACACTGTCCGCATCAAACTCTCCAAGGACAGGTACAGCACGGGGTTAGATACAGAGTAAAGCTCCTTCTACACTGTCCGCATCAAACTCTCTCAGGACAGGTACAGCATGGGGTTAGATACAGAATAAAGCTCCCTCTACACTACCCCCATAAAACACTCCCAGGACAGGTACAGCACGGGGTTAGATACAGAGTAAAGCTCCCTCTACACTACCCGCATAAAATACTCCCAGGACAGGTACAGCACGGGGTTAGATACAGAGTAAAGCTCCCTCTACACCGTCCCCATCAAACACTCCCAGGACAGGAACAGCACGGGGTTAGATACAGGGTAAAGCTTCCTCTACACTACCCGCATAAAATACTCCCAGGACAGGTACAGCACGGGGT
>NW_027600420.1:0-14866 GCF_964194155.1 Cetorhinus maximus | reverse complement strand
TGAGAGAGAGAGAGAGTGTGAGAGAAAGAGTGTGAGCGAGAGAGAGAGTCTGAGCGAGAGAGAGAGTGTGAGCGAGAGAGAGAGTGTGAGCGAGAGAGAGAGTGTGAGCGAGAGAGAGAGTGTGAGCGTGAGAGAGAGTGTGAGCGAGAGGGAGAGAGTGAGCGAGAAGAGAGAGTGTCAGCGAGAGAGAAAGTGTGAGCGAGAGGGAGAGTGTGAGCGAGTGAGAGAGTAAGCGAGTGAGAATGTGAGCGAGTGAGAGTGTGAGAGTGTGAGCAAGTGAGAGTGTGAGAGAGTGAGAGAGTGAGAGTGTGAGCGAGTGAGAGAGTGAGAGTGTGAGCGAGTGTGAGAGAGTGAGAGTGTGAGCGAGAGAGAGAGTGAGCGAGAGAGAGAGAGTGAGCGAGAGAGAGAGTGTGAGCGAGAGGGTGAGTGTGAGCGAGAGAGAGAGTGTGAGTGAGAGGGAGAGTGTGAGCGAGAGAGTGCGAGCGAGAGAGAGAGTGTGAGCGAGAGAGAGAGTGTGAGCGAGAGAGAGTGTGTGTGAGAGAGAGATAGTGTGAGCGAGAGAGAGAGTGTGAGGAAGAGAGAGAGCGAGAGAGTGTGAGAGAGAGTGTGAGCGGGAGAGAGAGTGTGAGCGAGAGAGAGAGAGTGTGAGAGAGAGAGAGAGTGTGAGCGAGAGAGAGTGTGGAGAGAGAGAGTGTGAGCGAGAGAGAGAGTGTGAGCGAGAGAGAGTGTGAGCGAGAGAGAGAGTGTGAGCGAGAGAGAGATTGTGAGCGAGAGAGAGAGAGCGAGCGAGAGAGAGTGAGAGAGAGAGTGTGAGCGAGAGTGAGCGAGAGAGTGTGAGCGAGAGAGTGTGAGAGAGAGAGTGTGAGAGAGACAGAGTGTGAGCGAGAGAGAGAGTGTGAGCGAGAGAGAGAGTGTGAGCGAGAGAGTGTGAGCGAGAGAGAGTGTGAGCGAGAGAGTGTGAGCGAGAGAGGGAGTGTGTGAGCGAGAGAGAGTGTGAGCGAGAGAGAGTGTGAGAGAGTGTGAGCGAGCGAGTGTGAGAGAGTGTGAGCGAGAGTGAGAGCGAGAGAGTGTGAGCGAGAGAGAGTGTGAGCGAGAGAGAGAGCGAGAGAGTGTGAGCGAGAGAGAGTGTGAGCGAGAGAGAGAGTGTGAGAGAGTGTGAGCGAGCGAGTGTGAGAGAGAGAGAGAGTGTGAGCGAGAGTGAGAGCGAGAGAGTGTGAGCGAGAGAGAGTGTGAGTGAGAGAGAGAGTGTGAGCGAGAGCGAGTGAGCGAGAGAGAGAGAGTGTGAGCGAGAGAGAGAGAGTGAGCGAGAGAGAGAGTGTGAGCGAGAGAGAGAGTGTGAGCGAGAGAGTGTGAGCGAGAGGGAGTGTGTGAGCGAGAGAGAGTGTGAGCGAAAGAGAGAGTGTGAGCGAGAGAGAGGGAGTGAGCGAGAGGGAGTGTGTGAGCGAGAGGGAGTGTGTGAGCGAGAGAGAGTGTGAGCGAGAGAGAGAGTGTGAGAGATAGAGAGTGTGAGCGAGAGAGAGAGTGTGAGCGAGAGAGAGAGTGTGAGCGAGAGAGAGAGAGTGAGCGAGAGGGAGAGTGTGAGCGAGAGAGTGTGAGCGACAGAGAGAGTGTGAGCGAGAGAGAGTGTGAGCGAGAGAGAGTGTGAGTGAGAGAGAGAGTGTGAGCGAGAGGGAGAGTGTGAGCGAGAGAGAGAGTGTGAGCGAGAGAGAGTGTGAGCGAGAGAAAGTGTGAGCGAGAGTGAGAGTGTGAGCGAGAGAGAGAGTGTGAGCGAGAGAGTGTGTGAGCGAGAGTGTGTGTGAGCGAGAGTGTGTGTGAGCGAGAGTGTGTGTGAGCGAGAGTGTGTGGGAGCGAGACAGTGTGCGAGCGAGAGAGAGAGTGTGAGCGAGAGGGAGAGTGTGAGCGAGAGAGAGAGAGTGAGCGAGAGGGAGAGTGTGAGCGAGAGAGAGTGTGAGCGAGAGAGAGTGTGAGCGAGAGAGAGTGTGAGCGAGAGAGTGTGAGCGAGAGAGAGAGTGTGAGCGAGAGAGAGTGTGAGCGAGAGAGAGTGTGAGCGAGAGAGTGTGAGCGAGAGAGTGAGTGTGAGCGAGAGAGTGTGTGAGCGAGACAGTGTGTGAGCGAGAGAGTGTGTGAGCGAGAGAGAGAGTGTGAGCGAGAGAGAGTGTGAGCGAGAGAGAGAGTGTGAGCGAGAGAGAGTGTGAGCGAGAGAGTGTGAGAGAGAGAGTGTGAGCGAGAGAGAGAGTGTGAGCGAGAGAGAGTGTGTGAGCGAGAGAGTGTGAGCGAGAGGGAGAGTGTGAGCGAGAGAGAGTGTGAGCGAGAGAGTGTGAGAGAGAGAGAGTGTGAGCGAGAGAGAGAGTGTGAGCGAGAGAGAGTGTGTGAGCGAGAGAGTGTGAGAGAGAGAGAGAGTGTGAGCGAGAGAGAGAGTGTGAGCGAGAGAGAGTGAGCGAGAGAGAGGTGTGTGAGCCAGAGAGAGAGTGTGAGCGAGAGAGTGTGAGCGAGAGAGAGAGTGTGAGCGAGAGAGAGAGTGTGAGCGAGAGAGAGAGTGTGAGCGAGAGAAAGAGTGTGAGCGAGAGAAAGAGTGTGAGCGAGAGAGAGAGAGTGAGCGAGAGGGAGGGTATGAACGAGAGAGAGTGAGCGAGAGAGAGAGTGTGAGCGAGAGAGGGAGTGTGAGCGAGAGAGAGAGTGTGAGCGAGAGTGTGAGCGAGAGAGAGAGTGTGAGCGAGAGAGAGAGAGTGAGAGCGAGAGAGAGGTGTGAGCAAGAGAAAGAGTGTGAGCGAGTGTGAGCGAGAGAGAGAGAGTGAGAGCGAGAAAGAGTGAGCGAGAGAGAGAGTGTGAGCGAGAGAGAGAGAGTGTGAGCGAGAGAGAGAGTGTGAGCGAGAGAGAGAGTGTGAGCGAGAGAGAGAGTGTGAGCGAGAGAGAGAGTGTGAGCGAGAGAGAGAGTGTGAGCGAGAGAGAGAGAGTGAGCGAGAGAGAGAGTGTCAGCGAGAGAGAAAGTGTGAGCGAGAGGGAGAGTGTGAGCGAGTGAGAGTGTGAGCGAGTGAGAATGTGAACGAGTGAGAGTGTGAGAGAGTGAGAGTGTGAGCGAGTGAGAGTGTGAGAGAGTGAGAGTGTGAGTGAGTGAGAGAGTGAGAGTGTGAGCGAGTGTGAGAGAGTGAGAGTGTGAGCGAGAGAGAGAGAGTGAGCGAGAGAGAGAGAGTGAGCGAGAGAGAGAGTGTGAGCGAGAGGGTGAGTGTGAGCGAGAGAGAGAGTGTGAGTGAGAGGGAGAGTGTGAGCGAGAGAGTGCGAGCGAGAGAGAGAGTGTGAGCGAGAGAGAGAGTGTGAGGAAGAGAGAGAGCGAGAGAGTGTGAGAGAGAGTGTGAGCGGGAGAGAGAGTGTGAGCGAGAGAGAGAGAGTGTGAGAGAGAGTGTGAGCGAGAGAGAGAGTGTGAGCGAGAGAGAGAGTGTGAGCGAGAGAGAGAGTGTGAGCGAGAGAGAGAGTGTGAGCGAGAGAGAGAGTGTGAGCGAGAGAGAGATTGTGAGCGAGAGAGAGAGAGCGAGCGAGAGAGAGTGAGAGAGAGAGAGTGTGTGAGCGAGCGAGAGAATGTGAGCGAGAGTGAGCGAGAGAGTGTGAGAGAGAGAGTGTGAGAGAGACAGAGTGTGAGCGAGAGAGTGTGAGCGAGAGAGAGAGTGTGAGCGAGAGAGAGTGTGTGAGCGAGAGAGAGAGTGTGAGCGAGAGAGAGAGTGTGAGCGAGAGAGAGTGTGAGAGAGAGAGAGTGTGAGCGAGAGAGAGAGTGAGCGAGAGGGAGAGTGTGAGCAAGAGAGAGAGTGTGAGAGAGAGAGAGAGTGTGAGCGAGAGAGAGAGTGTGAGCGAGAGAGAGAGTGTGAGCGAGAGAGAGAGTGTGAGCGAGAGAGAGAGTGTGAGCGAGAGAGAGAGTGTGAGCGAGAGAGAGAGATTGAGCGAGAGAGTGAGCGAGAGAGAGAGAGTGAGCGAGAGAGATTGTGAGCGAGACAGAGTGTGTGAGCGAGAGAGAGAGTGTGAGAGAGAGAGAAAGTGTGAGCGAGAGAGAGAGTGTAAGCGAGAGAGAGAGAGAGTGAGCGAGAGAGAGAGTGTGAGCGAGAGAGAGAGTGGGAGCGAGAGAGTGTGAGCGAGAGAGAGAGTGTGAGCGAGAGAGAGAGTGTGAGCGAGAGAGAGAGCCTGAGCGAGAGAGAGAGCCTGAGCGAGAGAGAGAGCCTGAGCGAGAGAGAGAGCCTGAGCGAGAGAGAGAGCGTGAGCGAGAGAGAGAGCGTGAGCGAGAGAGAGAGAGTGAGCGAGAGAGAGAGTGTGAGCGAGAGAGAGTGTGTGAGCGAGAGAGTGTGTGAGCGAGAGAGAGTGTGAGCGAGAGAGAGAGTGTGAGCGAGAGAGAGAGTGTGAGCGAGAGAGAGAGTGTGAGCGAGAGAGAGAGTGTGAGCGAGAGGGACAGTGTGAGCGAGAGAGAGAGTGTGAGCGAGAGAGTGAGTGTGAGCGAGAGAGTGAGAACGAGAGAGAGTGTGAGCAAGAGAGAGTGTGAGCAAGAGATATAGTGTGAGCGAGAGAGAGTGTGAACAAGAGAGAGTGTGTGAGCGAGAGTGTGAGCGAGAGAGAGTGTTTGAGAGAGAGAGAGTGTGTGAGCGAGAGAGAGTGTGAGCGAGAGAGAGAGTGTGAGCGAGAGAGAGAGTGTGAGCGAGCGAGTGTGAGAGAGAGAGAGTGTGAGCGAGAGTGAGAGCGAGAGAGTGTGAGGGAGAGAGAGTGTGAGCGAGAGAGAGAGTGTGAGCGAGAGAGAGTGTGAGCGAGAGAGAGAGTGTGAGCGAGAGAGAGAGTGTGAGCGAGAGAGAGAGTGTGAGCGAGAGAGTGTGAGCGAGAGGGAGTGTGTGAGCGAGAGAGAGTGTGAGCGAGAGAGAGAGTGTGAGCGAGAGGGAGTGTGTGAGCGAGAGAGAGTGTGAGCGAGAGAGAGAGTGTGAGAGATAGAGAGTGTGAGAGATAGAGAGTGTGAGAGATAGAGAGTGTGAGAGATAGAGAGTGTGAGCGAGAGAGAGAGTGTGAGCGAGAGAGAGAGTGTGAGCGAGTGGGAGAGTGTGAGCGAGAGAGTGTGAGCGACAGAGAGAATGTGAGCGAGAGAGAGTGTGAGCGAGAGAGAGTGTGAGTGAGAGAGAGAGTGTGAGCGAGAGGGAGAGTGTGAGCGAGAGAAAGTGCGAGCGAGAGGGAGAGTGTGAGCGAGAGAGAGAGAGTGAGCGAGAGGGAGAGTGTGAGCGAGAGAGAGTGTGAGCGAGAAAGAGTGTGAGCGAGAGAGAGTGTGAGCGAGAGAGAGTGTGAGCGAGAGAGAGTGTGAGCGAGAGAGAGTGTGAGCGAGAGAGTGTGTGAGCGAGAGAGTGTGTGAGCGAGAGAGAGAGTGTGAGCGAGAGAGAGTGTGAGCGAGAGAGTGTGAGAGAGAGAGTGTGAGCGAGAGAGAGAGTGTGAGCGATAGAGAGTGTGTGAGCGAGAGAGTGTGAGCGAGAGAGAGTGTGAGCGAGAGAGTGTGAGAGAGAGAGAGAGTGTGAGCGAGAGAGAGAGTGTGAGCGAGAGAGAGTGTGTGAGCCAGAGAGAGAGTGTGAGCGAGAGAGTGTGAGCGAGAGAGAGAGTGTGAGCGAGAGAGTGTGAGCGAGAGAGTGTGCGCGAGGGAGTGTGAGCGAGAGAGAGAGTGTGAGCGAGAGAGAGAGTGTGAGCGAGAGAGAGAGTGTGAGCGAGAGAGAGAGTGTGAGCGAGAGAGTGTGAGCGACAGAGTGTGAGAGAGAGTGTGAGCGAGAGTGTGAGAGAGAGAGAGATGTGAGAGAAAGAGTGTGAGCGAGAGAGAGAGTCTGAGCGAGAGAGAGAGTGTGAGCGAGAGAGAGAGTGTGAGCGAGAGAGAGAGTGTGAGCGAGAGAGAGAGTGTGAGCGAGAGAGAGAGTGTGAGCGTGAGAGAGAGTGTGAGCGAGAGGGAGAGAGTGAGCGAGAGAGAGAGTGTCAGCGAGAGAGAAAGTGTGAGCGAGAGGGAGAGTGTGAGCGAGTGAGAGAGTAAGCGAGTGAGAATGTGAGCGAGTGAGAGTGTGAGAGTGTGAGCAAGTGAGAGTGTGAGAGAGTGAGAGAGTGAGAGTGTGAGCGAGTGAGAGAGTGAGAGTGTGAGCGAGTGTGAGAGAGTGAGAGTGTGAGCGAGAGAGAGAGTGAGCGAGAGAGAGAGAGTGAGCGAGAGAGAGAGTGTGAGCGAGAGGGTGAGTGTGAGCGAGAGAGAGAGTGTGAGTGAGAGGGAGAGTGTGAGCGAGAGAGTGCGAGCGAGAGAGAGAGTGTGAGCGAGAGAGAGAGTGTGAGCGAGAGAGAGTGTGTGTGAGAGAGAGATAGTGTGAGCGAGAGAGAGAGTGTGAGGAAGAGAGAGAGCGAGAGAGTGTGAGAGAGAGTGTGAGCGGGAGAGAGAGTGTGAGCGAGGAGAGAGAGAGTGTGAGAGAGAGAGAGAGAGTGTGAGCGAGAGAGAGTGTGAGAGAGAGAGTGTGAGCGAGAGAGAGAGTGTGAGCGAGAGAGAGAGTGTGAGCGAGAGAGAGAGTGTGAGCGAGAGAGAGATTGTGAGCGAGAGAGAGAGAGCGAGCGAGAGAGAGTGAGAGAGAGAGAGAGTGTGAGCGAGAGTGAGCGAGAGAGTGTGAGCGAGAGAGTGTGAGAGAGAGAGTGTGAGAGAGACAGAGTGTGAGCGAGAGAGAGAGTGTGAGCGAGAGAGAGAGTGTGAGCGAGAGAGAGAGTGTGAGCGAGAGAGTGTGAGCGAGAGAGAGTGTGAGCGAGAGAGTGTGAGCGAGAGAGGGAGTGTGTGAGCGAGAGAGAGTGTGAGCGAGAGAGAGTGTGAGAGGTGTGAGCGAGCGAGTGTGAGAGAGTGTGAGCGAGAGTGAGAGCGAGAGAGTGTGAGCGAGAGAGAGTGTGAGCGAGAGAGAGAGCGAGAGAGTGTGAGCGAGAGAGAGTGTGAGCGAGAGAGAGAGTGTGAGAGAGTGTGAGCGAGCGAGTGTGAGAGAGAGAGAGAGTGTGAGCGAGAGTGAGAGCGAGAGAGTGTGAGCGAGAGAGAGTGTGAGTGAGAGAGAGAGTGTGAGCGAGAGCGAGTGAGCGAGAGAGAGAGAGTGTGAGCGAGAGAGAGAGAGTGAGCGAGAGAGAGAGTGTGAGCGAGAGAGAGAGTGTGAGCGAGAGAGTGTGAGCGAGAGGGAGTGTGTGAGCGAGAGAGAGTGTGAGCGAAAGAGAGAGTGTGAGCGAGAGAGAGGGAGTGAGCGAGAGGGAGTGTGTGAGCGAGAGGGAGTGTGTGAGCGAGAGAGAGTGTGAGCGAGAGAGAGAGTGTGAGAGATAGAGAGTGTGAGCGAGAGAGAGAGTGTGAGCGAGAGAGAGAGTGTGAGCGAGAGAGAGAGAGTGAGCGAGAGGGAGAGTGTGAGCGAGAGAGTGTGAGCGACAGAGAGAGTGTGAGCGAGAGAGAGTGTGAGTGAGAGAGAGAGTGTGAGCGAGAGGGAGAGTGTGAGCGAGAGAGAGAGTGTGAGCGAGAGAGTGTGAGCGAGAGAAAGTGTGAGCGAGAGTGAGAGTGTGAGCGAGAGAGAGAGTGTGAGCGAGAGAGTGTGTGAGCGAGAGTGTGTGTGAGCGAGAGTGTGTGTGAGCGAGAGTGTGTGTGAGCGAGAGTGTGTGGTGAGCGAGACAGTGTGCGAGCGAGAGAGAGAGTGTGAGCGAGAGGGAGAGTGTGAGCGAGAGAGAGAGAGTGAGCGAGAGGGAGAGTGTGAGCGAGAGAGAGTGTGAGCGAGAAAGAGTGTGAGCGAGAGAGAGAGTGAGCGAGAGAGAGTGTGAGCGAGAGAGAGTGTGAGCGAGAGAGAGTGTGAGCGAGAGAGTGTGTGAGCGAGAGAGTGTGTGAGCGAGAGAGAGAGTGTGAGCGAGAGAGAGTGTGAGCGAGAGAGTGTGAGAGAGAGAGTGTGAGCGAGAGAGAGAGTGTGAGCGAGAGAGAGTGTGTGAGCGAGAGAGTGTGAGCGAGAGAGAGTGTGAGCGAGAGAGTGTGAGAGAGAGAGAGAGTGTGAGCGAGAGAGAGAGTGTGAGCGAGAGAGAGAGTGTGAGCGAGAGAGAGTGTGTGAGCGAGAGAGTGTGAGAGAGAGAGAGAGTGTGAGCGAGAGAGAGAGTGTGAGCGAGAGAGAGTGTGTGAGCCAGAGAGAGAGTGTGAGCGAGAGAGTGTGAGCGAGAGAGAGAGTGTGAGCGAGAGAGTGTGAGCGAGAGAGTGTGCGCGAGGGAGTGTGAGCGAGAGAGAGAGTGTGAGCGAGAGAGAGAGTGTGAGCGAGAGAGAGAGTGTGAGCGAGAGAGTGTGAGCGACAGAGTGTGAGAGAGAGAGAGTGTGAGCGAGAGAGTGTGAGAGAGAGAGAGAGTGTGAGAGAAAGAGTGTGAGCGAGAGAGAGAGTCTGAGCGAGAGAGAGAGTGTGAGCGAGAGAGAGAGTGTGAGCGAGAGAGAGAGTGTGAGCGAGAGAGAGAGTGTGAGCGTGAGAGAGAGTGTGAGCGTGAGAGAGAGTGTGAGCGAGAGGGAGAGAGTGAGCGAGAGAGAGAGTGTCAGCGAGAGAGAAAGTGTGAGCGAGAGGGAGAGTGTGAGCGAGTGAGAGAGTGAGCGAGTGAGAATGTGAGCGAGTGAGAGTGTGAGAGTGTGAGCGAGTGAGAGTGTGAGAGTGTGAGCGAGTGAGAGTGTGAGAGTGAGAGAGTGAGCGAGTGAGAATGTGAGAGAGTGAGAGTGTGAGCGAGTGAGAGTGTGAGAGAGTGAGAGAGTGAGAGTGTGAGCGAGTGAGAGAGTGAGAGTGTGAGCGAGTGTGAGAGAGTGAGAGTGTGAGCGAGAGAGAGAGTGAGCGAGAGAGAGAGAGTGAGCGAGAGAGAGAGTGTGAGCGAGAGGGTGAGTGTGAGCGAGAGAGAGAGTGTGAGTGAGAGGGAGAGTGTGAGCGAGAGAGTGCGAGCGAGAGAGAGTGTGAGCGAGAGAGAGAGTGTGTGAGAAAGAGATAGTGTGAGCGAGAGAGAGAGTGTGAGGAAGAGAGAGAGCGAGAGAGTGTGAGAGAGAGTGTGAGCGGGAGAGAGAGTGTGAGCGAGAGAGAGAGAGTGTGAGAGAGAGAGAGAGAGTGTGAGCGAGAGAGAGTGTGAGAGAGAGAGTGTGAGCGAGAGAGAGAGTGTGAGCGAGAGAGAGAGTGTGAGCGAGAGAGAGAGTGTGAGCGAGAGAGAGATTGTGAGCGAGAGAGAGAGAGCGAGCGAGAGAGAGTGAGAGAGAGAGAGAGTGTGAGCGAGCGAGAGAATGTGAGCGAGAGTGAGCGAGAGAGTGTGAGCGAGAGAGTGTGAGAGAGAGAGTGTGAGAGAGACAGAGTGTGAGCGAGAGAGAGAGTGTGAGCGAGAGAGAGAGTGTGAGCGAGAGAGAGAGTGTGAGCGAGAGAGAGAGTGTGAGCGAGAGAGAGAGTGTGAGCGAGAGAGTGTGAGCGAGAGAGAGAGTGTGAGCGAGAGAGAGAGTGTGAGCGAGAGAGAGAGTGTGAGCGAGAGAAAGAGTGTGAGCGAGAGGAAGAGTGTGAGCGAGAGAGAGAGAGTGAGCGAGAGGGAGGGTATGAACGAGAGAGAGTGAGCGAGAGAGAGAGTGTGAGCGAGAGAGGGAGTGTGAGCGAGAGAGAGTGAGCGAGAGTGTGAGCGAGAGAGAGAGTGTGAGCGAGAGAGAGAGAGTGAGAGCGAGAGAGAGAGTGTGAGCAGAGAAAGAGTGTGAGCGAGTGTGAGCGAGAGAGAGAGAGTGAGAGCGAGAAAGAGTGAGCGAGAGAGAGAGTGTGAGCGAGAGAGAGAGAGTGTGAGCGAGAGAGAGAGTGTGAGCGAGAGAGAGAGTGTGAGCGAGAGAGAGAGTGTGAGCGAGAGAGAGAGTGTGAGCGAGAGAGAGAGTGTGAGCGAGAGAGAGAGTGTGAGCGAGAGAGAAGAGAGAGAGTGTGAGCGAGAGTGAGAGTGTGAGCGAGAGAGAGAGAGTGAGCGAGAGAGAGAGTGTCAGCGAGAGAGAAAGTGTGAGCGAGAGGGAGAGTGTGAGCGAGTGAGAGTGTGAGCGAGTGAGAATGTGAGCGAGTGAGAGTGTGAGAGAGTGAGAGTGTGAGCGAGTGAGAGTGTGAGAGAGTGAGAGTGTGAGTGAGTGAGAGAGTGAGAGTGTGAGCGAGTGTGAGAGAGTGAGAGTGTGAGCGAGAGAGAGAGAGTGAGCGAGAGAGAGAGAGTGAGCGAGAGAGAGAGTGTGAGCGAGAGGGTGAGTGTGAGCGAGAGAGAGAGTGTGAGTGAGAGGGAGAGTGTGAGCGAGAGAGTGCGAGCGAGAGAGAGAGTGTGAGCGAGAGAGTGTGAGGAAGAGAGAGAGCGAGAGAGTGTGAGAGAGAGTGTGAGCGGGAGAGAGAGTGTGAGCGAGAGAGAGAGAGTGTGAGAGAGAGTGTGAGCGAGAGAGAGAGTGTGAGCGAGAGAGAGAGTGTGAGCGAGAGAGAGAGTGTGAGCGAGAGAGAGAGTGTGAGCGAGAGAGAGAGTGTGAGCGAGAGAGAGAATGTGAGCGAGAGAGAGATTGTGAGCGAGAGAGAGAGAGCGAGCGAGAGAGAGTGAGAGAGAGAGAGAGTGTGAGCGAGCGAGAGAATGTGAGCGAGAGTGAGCGAGAGAGTGTGAGAGAGAGAGTGTGAGAGAGACAGAGTGTGAGCGAGAGAGTGTGAGCGAGAGAGAGAGTGTGAGCGAGAGAGAGTGTGTGAGCGAGAGAGAGAGTGTGAGCGAGAGAGAGAGTGTGAGCGAGAGAGAGTGTGAGAGAGAGAGAGTGTGAGCGAGAGAGAGAGTGAGCGAGAGGGAGAGTGTGAGCAAGAGAGAGAGTGTGAGCGAGAGAGAGAGTGTGAGCGAGAGAGAGAGTGTGAGCGAGAGAGAGAGTGTGAGCGAGAGAGAGAGTGTGAGCGAGAGAGAGAGTGTGAGCGAGAGAGAGAGTGTGAGCGAGAGAGAGAGATTGAGCGAGAGAGTGAGCGAGAGAGAGAGAGTGAGCGAGAGAGATTGTGAGCGAGACAGAGTGTGTGAGCGAGAGAGAGAGTGTGAGAGAGAGAGAAAGTGTGAGCGAGAGAGAGAGTGTAAGCGAGAGAGAGAGAGAGTGAGCGAGAGAGAGAGTGTGAGCGAGAGAGAGAGTGGGAGCGAGAGAGTGTGAGCGAGAGAGAGAGTGTGAGCGAGAGAGAGAGTGTGAGCGAGAGAGAGAGCCTGAGCGAGAGAGAGAGCCTGAGCGAGAGAGAGAGCCTGAGCGAGAGAGAGAGCGTGAGCGAGAGAGAGAGCGTGAGCGAGAGAGAGAGAGTGAGCGAGAGAGAGAGTGTGAGCGAGAGAGAGTGTGTGAGCGAGAGAGTGTGTGAGCGAGAGAGAGTGTGAGCGAGAGAGAGAGTGTGAGCGAGAGAGAGAGTGTGAGCGAGAGAGAGAGTGTGAGCGAGAGAGAGAGTGTGAGCGAGAGGGACAGTGTGAGCGAGAGAGAGAGTGTGAGCGAGAGAGTGAGTGTGAGCGAGAGAGTGAGAACGAGAGAGAGTGTGAGCAAGAGAGAGAGTGTGAGCGAGAGAGTGAGTGTGAGCGAGAGAGTGAGAACGAGAGAGAGTGTGAGCAAGAGAGAGTGTGAGCAAGAGATATAGTGTGAGCGAGAGAGAGTGTGAACAAGAGAGAGTGTGTGAGCGAGAGTGTGAGCGAGAGAGAGTGTTTGAGAGAGAGAGAGTGTGTGAGCGAGAGAGAGTGTGAGCGAGAGAGAGAGTGTGAGCGAGAGAGAGAGTGTGAGCGAGCGAGTGTGAGAGAGAGAGAGTGTGAGCGAGAGTGAGAGCGAGAGAGTGTGAGGGAGAGAGAGTGTGAGCGAGAGAGAGAGTGTGAGCGAGAGAGAGTGTGAGCGAGAGAGAGAGTGTGAGCGAGAGAGAGAGTGTGAGCGAGAGAGAGAGTGTGAGCGAGAGAGTGTGAGCGAGAGGGAGTGTGTGAGCGAGAGAGAGTGTGAGCGAGAGAGAGAGTGTGAGCGAGAGGGAGTGTGTGAGCGAGAGAGAGTGTGAGCGAGAGAGAGAGTGTGAGAGATAGAGAGTGTGAGAGATAGAGAGTGTGAGAGATAGAGAGTGTGAGCGAGAGAGAGAGTGTGAGCGAGAGAGAGAGTGTGAGCGAGAGGGAGAGTGTGAGCGAGAGAGTGTGAGCGACAGAGAGAATGTGAGCGAGAGAGAGTGTGAGCGAGAGAGAGTGTGAGTGAGAGAGAGAGTGTGAGCGAGAGGGAGAGTGTGAGCGAGAGAGAGAGTGTGAGCGAGAGAGAGAGTGTGAGCGAGAGAAAGTGCGAGCGAGAGGGAGAGTGTGAGCGAGAGAGAGAGAGTGAGCGAGAGGGAGAGTGTGAGCGAGAGAGAGTGTGAGCGAGAAAGAGTGTGAGCGAGAAAGAGTGTGAGCGAGAGAGAGTGTGAGCGAGAGAGAGTGTGAGCGAGAGAGAGAGTGTGAGCGAGAGAGAGTGTGAGCGAGAGAGTGTGTGAGCGAGAGAGTGTGTGAGCGAGAGAGAGAGTGTGAGCGAGAGAGAGTGTGAGCGAGAGAGTGTGAGAGAGAGAGTGTGAGCGAGAGAGAGAGTGTGAGCGATAGAGAGTGTGTGAGCGAGAGAGTGTGAGCGAGAGAGAGTGTGAGCGAGAGAGTGTGAGAGAGAGAGAGAGTGTGAGCGAGAGAGAGAGTGTGAGCGAGAGAGAGTGTGTGAGCGAGAGAGTGTGAGAGAGAGAGAGAGTGTGAGCGAGAGAGAGAGTGTGAGCGAGAGAGAGTGTGTGAGCCAGAGAGAGAGTGTGAGCGAGAGAGTGTGAGCGAGAGAGAGAGTGTGAGCGAGAGAGTGTGAGCGAGAGAGTGTGCGCGAGGGAGTGTGAGCGAGAGAGAGAGTGTGAGCGAGAGAGAGAGTGTGAGCGAGAGAGAGAGTGTGAGCGAGAGAGTGTGAGCGACAGAGTGTGAGAGAGAGTGTGAGCGAGAGAGTGTGAGAGAGAGAGAGAGTGTGAGAGAAAGAGTGTGAGCGAGAGAGAGAGTCTGAGCGAGAGAGAGAGTGTGAGCGAGAGAGAGAGTGTGAGCGAGAGAGAGAGTGTGAGCGAGAGAGAGAGTGTGAGCGTGAGAGAGAGTGTGAGCGAGAGGGAGAGAGTGAGCGAGAGAGAGAGTGTCAGCGAGAAAGTGTGAGCGAGAGGGAGAGTGTGAGCGAGTGAGAGAGTAAGCGAGTGAGAATGTGAGCGAGTGAGAGTGTGAGAGTGTGAGCAAGTGAGAGTGAGAGAGTGAGAGAGTGAGAGTGTGAGCGAGTGAGAGAGTGAGAGTGTGAGCGAGTGTGAGAGAGTGAGAGTGTGAGCGAGAGAGAGAGTGAGCGAGAGAGAGAGAGTGAGCGAGAGAGAGAGTGTGAGCGAGAGGGTGAGTGTGAGCGAGAGAGAGAGTGTGAGTGAGAGGGAGAGTGTGAGCGAGAGAGTGCGAGCGAGAGAGAGAGTGTGAGCGAGAGAGAGAGTGTGAGCGAGAGAGTGTGTGTGTGAGAGAGAGATAGTGTGAGCGAGAGAGAGAGTGTGAGGAAGAGAGAGAGCGAGAGAGTGTGAGAGAGAGTGTGAGCGGGAGAGAGAGTGTGAGCGAGAGAGAGAGAGTGTGAGAGAGAGAGAGAGAGTGTGAGCGAGAGAGAGTGTGAGAGAGAGAGTGTGAGCGAGAGAGAGAGTGTGAGCGAGAGAGAGAGTGTGAGCGAGAGAGAGAGTGTGAGCGAGAGAGAGATTGTGAGCGAGAGAGAGAGAGCGAGCGAGAGAGTGAGAGAGAGAGAGAGTGTGAGCGAGAGTGAGCGAGAGAGTGTGAGCGAGAGAGTGTGAGAGAGAGTGTGAGAGAGACAGAGTGTGAGCGAGAGAGAGAGTGTGAGCGAGAGAGAGAGTGTGAGCGAGAGAGTGTGAGCGAGAGAGAGTGTGAGCGAGAGAGGGAGTGTGTGAGCGAGAGAGAGTGTGAGCGAGAGAGAGTGTGAGAGAGTGTGAGCGAGCGAGTGTGAGAGAGAGAGAGAGTGTGAGCGAGAGTGAGAGCGAGAGAGTGTGAGCGAGAGAGAGTGTGAGCGAGAGAGAGATGTGAGAGAGTGTGAGCGAGCGAGTGTGAGAGAGAGAGAGTGTGAGCGAGAGTGAGAGAGGAGTGTGAGCGAGAGAGAGTGTGAGTGAGAGAGAGAGTGTGAGCGAGAGCGAGTGAGCGGAGAGAGAGAGTGTGAGCGAGAGAGAGAGTAGTGAGCGAGAGAGTAGGTGTGGGGAGCGAGAGGAGAGTGTGAGAGAAGTGTGAGCGAGAGGGAGTGTGTGAGCGAGAGAGAGTGTGAGCGAAGAGAGAGTGTGAGCGAGAGAGAGGGTGTGAGCGAGAGGGAGTGTGAGCGAGAGGGAGTGTGTGAGCGAGAGAGTGTGAGCGAGAGAGTGTGAGAGATAGAGAGTGTGAGCGAGAGAGAGAGTGTGAGCGAGAGAGAGAGTGTGAGCGAGAGAGAGAGTGAGCGAGAGAGAGAGAGTGAGCGAGAGGGAGAGTGTGAGCGAGAGAGTGTGAGCGACAGAGAGAGTGTGAGCGAGAGAGAGTGTGAGCGAGAGAGAGTGTGAGTGAGAGAGAGAGTGTGAGCGAGAGGGAGAGTGTGAGCGAGAGAGAGAGTGTGAGCGAGAGAGAGTGTGAGCGAGAGAAAGTGTGAGCGAGAGTGAGAGTGTGAGCGAGAGAGAGAGTGTGAGCGAGAGAGTGTGTGAGCGAGAGTGTGTGTGAGCGAGAGTGTGTGTGAGCGAGAGTGTGTGTGAGCGAGAGTGTGTGTGAGCGAGACAGTGTGCGAGCGAGAGAGAGAGTGTGAGCGAGAGGGAGAGTGTGAGCGAGAGAGAGAGAGTGAGCGAGAGGGAGAGTGTGAGCGAGAGAGAGTGTGAGCGAGAAAGAGTGTGAGCGAGAGAGAGTGTGAGCG
>NW_027600419.1:0-14870 GCF_964194155.1 Cetorhinus maximus | reverse complement strand
TGAATGAGATAGAGAGAGAGAGTCAGAGAGAGATTGAATGAGACAGAGAGAGAGAGTCAGAGAGAGAGTGTGAATGAGATAGAGTGAGAGAGAGAGAGACTGTGAATGAGATAGAGTGTGAGAGTCAGAGAGAGTGAATGAGATAGAGTGATAGAGAGAGAGTGTGAATGAGATAGAGTGAGAGAGTCAGAGAGAGAGTGAATGAGATAGAGTGAGAGAATCAGAGAGTGTGAATGAGATAGAGTGAGAGAGAGAGAGAGATTGAATGAGATAGACTGATAGAGAGAGAGTGTGAATGAGATAGAGAGAGAGAGTCAGAGAGAGAGTGAATGAGATAGGGTGAGAGAATCAGAGAGTGTGAATGAGATAGAGTGAGAGAGAGAGAGTGTGAATAAGATAGAGAGAGAGAGTCAGAGAGAGATTGTGAATGAGATAGAGTGAGAGAGTCAGAGAGAGAGTGTGAATGAGATAGAGTGAGAGAGAGAGAGTGTGAATGAGATAGAGTGAGAGAGTCAGAGAGAGAGTGTGAATGAGATAGAGTGAGAGATTCAGAGAGAGAGTGAATGAGATAGAGTGAGAGAATCAGAGAGTGTGAATGAGATAGAGTGAGAGAGAGAGAGAGTGTGAATGAGATAGAGAGAGAGAGTCAGAGAGAGAGTGTGAATGATATAGAGTGAGAGAGTCAGAGAGAGAGTGAATGAGATAGAGTGAGAGAGTCAGAGAGAGAGTGAATGAGATAGAGTGACAGAATCAGAGAGTGTGAATGAGATAGAGTGAGAGAGTCAGAGAGAGAGTGAATGAGAGAGAGTGAGAGAATCAGAAAGAGAGTGGATGAGATAGAGAGAGAGAGAGAGAGTGAATGAGATAGAGTGAGAGAGTCAGAGAGAGTGTGAATGAGATAGAGTGAGAGAGTCAGAGAGAGAGTGAATGAGATAGAGAGAGAGAGAGAGAGAGTGAGTGTGTGAATGAGATAGAGTGAGAGAGAGTGTAAATGAGATAGATTGAGAGAGTCAGAGAGAGAGTGAATGAGATAGAGAGAGAGAGTCAGAGAGAGAGTGACTGAGATAGAGTGAGAGTCAGAGAGAGTGCGAATGAGATAGAGAGAGAGAGTCAGAGAGAGAGTGTGAATGAGATAGAGAGAGAGAGTCAGAGAGAGTGTGAATGAGATAGCGTGAGAGAGTCAGAGAGAGAGTGTGAATGAGATAGAGAGAGAGAGTCAGAGAGAGAGTGAATGAGATGGAGTGAGAGAGTCAGAGAGAGAGTGAATGAGATAGAGTGAGAGAGAGAGAGAGAGTGTGAATGAGATAGAGTGAGAGAGTGAGAGAGTCTGAATCAGATAGAGTGAGAGAGTCAGAGAGAGAGAGTGAATGAGATAGAGAGAGAGAGTAAGAGAGAGAGTGAATGAGATAGAGTGAGAGAGACAGAGAGAGAGTGAATGAGATAGAGTGAGAGAGAGAGAGAGTGATTGAGATAGATTGATAGAGAGAGAGTGTGAATGAGATAGAGTGAGAGAGTCAGAGAGAGAGTGAATGAGATATAGAGAGAGAGTCAGAGAGAGAGTGAATGAGATAGAGTGAGAGAGTCAGAGAGACTGAATGAGATAGAGTGAGAGAGAGAGAGAGTGTGAATGAGATAGAGTGAGAGAGTCAGAGAGAGTGAATGAGATAGAGTGATAGAGAGAGAGTGTGAATGAGATAGAGTGAGAGAGTCAGAGAGAGAGTGAATGAGATAGAGTGAGAGAATCAGAGAGTGTGAATGAGATAGAGTGAGAGAGAGAGAGAGAGTGAATGAGATAGAATGACAGAGAGAGAGTGTGAATGAGATAGAGAGAGAGAGTCAGAGAGAGAGTGAATGAGATAGAGTGAGAGAGAGAGTGTGAATGAGATAGAGTGAGAGAGTCAGAGAGAGAGTGTGAATGAGATAGAGTGAGATAGTCAGAGAGAGAGTGAATGAGATAGAGTGAGAGAGTCAGAGAGAGAGTGAATGAGATAGAGTGAGAGAATCAGAGAGTGAGAATGAGATAGAGTGAGAGAGTCAGAGAGAGAGTGAATGAGAGAGAGTGAGAGAATCAGAAAGAGAGTGGATGAGATAGAGAGAGAGAGAGAGAGAGTGAATGAGATAGAGTGAGAGAGTCAGAGAGAGTGTGAATGAGATAGAGTGAGAGAGTCAGAGAGAGAGTGTATGAGATAGAGAGAGAGAGAGAGAGAGAGTGTGTGAATGAGATAGAGTGAGAGAGAGTGTAAATGAGATAGAGTGAGAGAGTCAGAGAGAGAGAGTGAATGAGATAGAGAGAGAGAGTCAGAGAGAGAGTGAATGAGATAGAGAGAGAGAGTCAGAGAGAGAGTGACTGAGATAGAGTGAGAGTCAGAGAGAGTGCGAATGAGATAGAGAGAGAGCGTCAGAGAGAGAGTGTGAATGAGATAGAGAGAGAGAGTCAGAAAGAGTGTGAATGAGATAGCGTGAGAGAGTCAGAGAGAGAGTGTGAATGAGATAGAGAGAGAGAGTCAGAGAGAGAGTGAATGAGATGGAGTGAGAGAGTCAGAGAGAGAGTGAATGAGATAGAGTGAGAGAGTCAGAGAGAGAGAGTTAATGAGATAGAGAGAGAGAGTCAGAGAGAGAGTGAATGAGATAGAGTGAGAGAGTCAGAGAGAGAGAGAATGAGATAGAGTGAGAGAGTCAGAGAGAGAGTGAATGAGATAGAGTGAGAGAGTCAGAGAGAGTGAATGAGATAGAGTGAGAGAATCAGAGAGTGTGAATGAGATAGAGTGAGAGAGTCAGAGAGAGAGTGAATGAGATAGATTGAGAGAGAGAGAGTGAATGAGACAGAGTGAGAGAGAGAGAGAGAGAGTGAATGAGATTAGAGTGACAGAGTCAGAGAGAGAGAGTGAATGAGATAGAGTGAGAGAGAGAGTGAATGAGATAGAGTGAGAGGGTCAGAGAGAGAATGAATGAGATACAGTGAGAGAGAGAGAGAGTGAATGAGTTAGAATGAGAGAGTCAGAGAGAGAGTGTGAATGAGATAGAGTGAGAGAGAGAGTGAATGTGATAGAGTGAGAGGGTCAGAGAGAGAATGAATGAGATAGAGTGAGAGAGAGAGAGTGTGAATGAGATAGAGTGAGGGAGTCAGAGTGTGAATGTGATAGAGAGAGAGAGAGAGAGAGAGTGAATGAGATAGAGTGAGAGAGAGAGAGAGAGTGAATGAGATAGAGAGGGAGAGTCAGAGACAGAGTGTGAATGAGATAGAGAGGGAGCGTCAGAGAGAGACTGTGAATGAGATAGAGTGAGAGAGTCAGAGAGAGAGTGTGAATGAGATAGAGTGAGAGAGTCAGAGAGAGAGTGTGAATGAGATAGAGAGGGAGCGTCAGAGAGAGACTGTGAATGAGATAGAGAGGGAGAGTCAGAGAGAGAGTGTGAATGAGATAGAGTGAGAGAGTCAGAGAGAGAGTGTGAATGAGATAGAGTGAGAGAGAGAGAGTATGAATGAGATAGAGTGAGAGAGTCAGAGAGAGAGTGAATGAGATAGAGTGAGAGAGTCAGAGAGAGAGTGAATGAGATAGAGTGAGAGAGTCAGAGAGAGAGTGAATGAGATAGAGTGAGAGAGTCAGAGAGAGAGTGAATGAGATAGAGTGAGAGAGAGAGAGTATGAATGAGATAGAGTGAGAGAGTCAGAGAGAGAGTGTGAATGAGATAGAGTGAGAGAGAGAGAGTGTGAATGAGATAGAGTGAGAGAGTCAAAGAGAGTGTGTGAATGAGATAGAGAGAGAGAGTCAGAGCGAGAGTGAATGTGATAGAGTGAGAGAATCAGAGAGAGAGTGAATGAGATAGAGTGAGAGAGAGAGAGAGTGAATGAGATAGAGTGAGAGAGTCAGAGAGAGAGTGAATGAGATAGAGTGAGAGAGTCAGAGAGAGCGTGAATGAGATAGAGAGAGAGAGTGTGAATGAGATAGAGTGAGAGAGAGAGTGAATGAGATAGAGTGAGAGAGTCAGATAGAGAGTGAATGAGATAGAGAGAGAGAGAGTGAATGAGATAGAGTGAGAGAGAGAGAGAGAGTGAATGAGATAGAGTGAGAGAGAGAGAGAGAGTGAATGAGATAGAGTGAGAGAGTCAGAGAGAGAGTGTGAATGAGATAGAGTGAGAGAGTCAGAGAGAGAGAGTGAATGAGATAGAGTGACAGAGAGAAAGAGTGTGAATGAGAGAGAGTGAGAGAGTCAGAAAGAGTGTGAATGAGATCGAGAGAGAGAGAGAGAGAGAGTGTGAATGAGATACAGTGATTGAGAGAGAGAGTGAATGAGATAGAGTGAGAGAGTCAGAGAGATAGTGAATGAGATAGAGTGAGAGAGAAGAGAGAGTGTGAATGAGATAGAGTGATAGAGAGCGTGTGAATGATATAGAGTGAGAGAGAGAGAGAGTTTGAATGAGATAGAGTGAGAAAGAGAGAGAGAGTGTGAATGAGATAGATTGAGAGAGTCAGAGAGAGAGTGAATAAGATAGAGTGAGAGAGAAGAGAGAGTGTGAATGAGATAGAGAGAGAGAGAGAGTGTGTGAATGAGATAGAGTGAGAGAGTCAGAGAGAGAGTGAATAAGATAGAGTGAGAGAGAAGAGAGAGTGTGAATGAGATAGAGTGAGAGAGTGTGAATTAGATAGAGTGAGAGAGTCAGAGAGAATGTGAATGAGATAGAGTTAGAGAGAAAGAGAGTGAATGAGATAGAGTGAGAGAGTCAGAGAGAGAGTGAATGAGATAGAGTGAGAGAGAGAGTGAATGAGATAGAGTGAGAGAGAGAGAGAGAGTGTGAATGAGATAGAGTGAGAGAGTCAGAGAGAGAGTGAATAAGATAGAGTGAGAGAGAAGAGAGAGTGTGAATGAGATAGAGTGAGAGAGTGTGAATTAGATAGAGTGAGAGAGTCAGAGAGAATGTGAATGAGATAGAGTTAGAGAGAAAGAGAGTGAATGAGATAGAGTGAGAGAGTCAGAGAGAGAGTGAATGAGATAGAGTGAGAGAGAGAGTGAATGAGATAGAGTGAGAGAGTCAGAGAGAGTGTGAATGAGATAGAGTGAGAGACTCAGAGAGAGAATGAATGAGATAGAGTGAGAGAGAGAGAGAGAGAGTGTGAATGAGATAGAGAGAGAGAGAGAGTGTGTGAATGAGATAGAGAGAGAGAGTCAGAGAGAGATTGAATGAGACAGAGAGAGAGAGTCAGAGAAAGAGTGTGAATGAGATAGAGTGAGAGAGAGAGAGACTGTGAATGAGATAGAGTGAGAGAGTCAGAGAGAGTGATTGAGATAGAGTGATAGAGAGAGAGTGTGAATGAGATAGAGTGAGAGAGTCAGAGAGAGAGTGAATGAGATAGAGTGAGAGAATCAGAGAGTGTGAATGAGATAGAGTGAGAGAGAGAGAGAGTGAATGAGATAGAATGATAGAGAGGGAGTGTGAATGAGATAGAGAGAGAGAGACAGAGAGAGAGTGAATGAGATAGAGTGAGAGAATCAGAGAGTGTGAATGAGATAGAGTGAGAGAGAGAGAGAGTGTGAATAAGATAGAGAGAGAGAGTCAGAGAGAGAATGTGAATGAGATTGAGTGAGAGAGTCAGAGAGAGAGTGAATGAGATAGAGTGAGAGAGAGAGTGTGTGAATGAGATAGAGTGAGAGAGTCAGAGAGAGAGTGTGAATGAGATAGAGTGAGAGAGTCAGAGAGAGAGTGAATGAGATAGAGTGAGAGAATCAGAGAGTGTGAATGAGATAGAGAGAGAGAGTCAGAGAGAGAGTGAATGAGAGTGAGTGAGAGAATCAGAAATAGAGTGGATGAGATAGAGAGAGAGAGAGAGAGAGAGTGAATGAGATAGAGTGAGAGAGTCAGAGTGTGAATGAGATAGAGTGAGAGAGTCAGAGAGAGAGTGAATGAGATAGAGAGAGAGAGAGAGAGAGTGTGTGAATGAGATAGAGTGAGAGAGAGTGTAAATGAGATAGAGTGAGAGTCAGAGAGAGAGAGTGAATGAGATAGAGAGAGAGAGTCAGAGAGAGAGTGAATGAGATAGAGAGAGAGAGTCAGAGAGAGAGTGACTGAGATAGAGTGAGAGTCAGAGAGAGTGCGAATGAGATAGAGAGAGCTAGTCAGAGAGAGAGTGTAAATGAGATAGAGAGAGAGAGTCAGAGAGAGTGTGAATGAGATAGCGTGAGAGAGTCAGAGAGAGAGTGTGAATGAGATAGAGAGAGAGAGTCAGAGAGAGAGTGAATGAGATGGAGTGAGAGAGTCAGAGAGAGAGTGAATGAGATAGAGTGAGAGAGTCAGAGAGAGAGAGTTAATGAGATAGAGAGAGAGAGTCAGAGAGAGAGTGTGAATGAGATAGAGAGAGAGTGTCAGAGAGAGAGTGAATGAGATAGAGTGAGAGAGTCAGAGTAAGAGTGAATGAGATAGAGTGAGAGAGTCAGAGAGAGAGTGAATGAGATAGAGTGAGAGAGAGAGAGAGAGTGTGAATGAGATAGAGTGAGAGAGTGAGAGAGTCAGAATCAGATAGAGTGAGAGAGTCAGAGAGAGAGAGTGAATGAGATAGAGAGAGAGTGTCAGAGAGAGAGTGAATGAGATAGAGTGAGAGAGACAGAGAGAGAGTAAATGAGATAGAGTGAGAGAGAGAGAGAGTGAATGAGATAGATTGATAGAGAGAGAGTGTGAATGAGATAGAGTGAGAGAGTCAGAAAGAGTGTGAATGAGATAGACAGAGAGTGAGAGAGAGTGTGAATGAGATACAGTGAGTGAGAGAGAGAGAGTGAATGAGATAGAGTGAGATAGTCAGAGAGAGAGTGTGAATTAATTAGTGTGAGAGAGAGAGAGAGTGAATGAGATAGAGTGAGAGAGTCAGAGAGACAGTGAATGAGATTGAGTGAGAGAGTCAGAGAGAGAATGAATGAGATAGAGTGAGAGAGAGAGAGAGAGAGTGTGAATGAGATAGAGAGAGAGAGAGTGTGTGAATGAGATAGAGAGAGAGAGTCAGAGAGAGATTGAATGAGACAGAGAGAGAGAGTCAGAGAGAGAGTGTGAATGAGATAGAGTGAGAGAGAGAGAGACTGTGAATGAGATAGAGTGTGAGAGTCAGAGAGAGTGAATGAGATAGAGTGATAGAGAGAGAGTGTGAATGAGATAGAGTGAGAGAGTCAGAGAGAGAGTGAATGAGATAGAGTGAGAGAATCAGAGAGTGTGAATGAGATAGAGTGAGAGAGAGAGAGAGATTGAATGAGATAGACTGATAGAGAGAGAGTGTGAATGAGATAGAGAGAGAGAGTCAGAGAGAGAGTGAATGAGATAGGGTGAGAGAATCAGAGAGTGTGAATGAGATAGAGTGAGAGAGAGAGAGTGTGAATAAGATAGAGAGAGAGAGTCAGAGAGAGATTGTGAATGAGATAGAGTGAGAGAGTCAGAGAGAGAGTGTGAATGAGATAGAGTGAGAGAGAGAGAGTGTGAATGAGATAGAGTGAGAGAGTCAGAGAGAGAGTGTGAATGAGATAGAGTGAGAGATTCAGAGAGAGAGTGAATGAGATAGAGTGAGAGAATCAGAGAGTGTGAATGAGATAGAGTGAGAGAGAGAGAGAGTGTGAATGAGATAGAGAGAGAGAGTCAGAGAGAGAGTGTGAATGATATAGAGTGAGAGAGTCAGAGAGAGAGTGAATGAGATAGAGTGAGAGAGTCAGAGAGAGAGTGAATGAGATAGAGTGACAGAATCAGAGAGTGTGAATGAGATAGAGTGAGAGAGTCAGAGAGAGAGTGAATGAGAGAGAGTGAGAGAATCAGAAAGAGAGTGGATGAGATAGAGAGAGAGAGAGAGAGTGAATGAGATAGAGTGAGAGAGTCAGAGAGAGTGTGAATGAGATAGAGTGAGAGAGTCAGAGAGAGAGTGAATGAGATAGAGAGAGAGAGAGAGAGAGTGAGTGTGTGAATGAGATAGAGTGAGAGAGAGTGTAAATGAGATAGATTGAGAGAGTCAGAGAGAGAGTGAATGAGATAGAGAGAGAGAGTCAGAGAGAGAGTGACTGAGATAGAGTGAGAGTCAGAGAGAGTGCGAATGAGATAGAGAGAGAGAGTCAGAGAGAGAGTGTGAATGAGATAGAGAGAGAGAGTCAGAGAGAGTGTGAATGAGATAGCGTGAGAGAGTCAGAGAGAGAGTGTGAATGAGATAGAGAGAGAGAGTCAGAGAGAGAGTGAATGAGATGGAGTGAGAGAGTCAGAGAGAGAGTGAATGAGATAGAGTGAGAGAGAGAGAGAGAGTGTGAATGAGATAGAGTGAGAGAGTGAGAGAGTCTGAATCAGATAGAGTGAGAGAGTCAGAGAGAGAGAGTGAATGAGATAGAGAGAGAGAGTAAGAGAGAGAGTGAATGAGATAGAGTGAGAGAGACAGAGAGAGAGTGAATGAGATAGAGTGAGAGAGAGAGAGAGTGATTGAGATAGATTGATAGAGAGAGAGTGTGAATGAGATAGAGTGAGAGAGTCAGAGAGAGAGTGAATGAGATATAGAGAGAGAGTCAGAGAGAGAGTGAATGAGATAGAGTGAGAGAGTCAGAGAGACTGAATGAGATAGAGTGAGAGAGAGAGAGAGTGTGAATGAGATAGAGTGAGAGAGTCAGAGAGAGTGAATGAGATAGAGTGATAGAGAGAGAGTGTGAATGAGATAGAGTGAGAGAGTCAGAGAGAGAGTGAATGAGATAGAGTGAGAGAATCAGAGAGTGTGAATGAGATAGAGTGAGAGAGAGAGAGAGAGTGAATGAGATAGAATGACAGAGAGAGAGTGTGAATGAGATAGAGAGAGAGAGTCAGAGAGAGAGTGAATGAGATAGAGTGAGAGAGAGAGAGTGTGAATGAGATAGAGTGAGAGAGTCAGAGAGAGAGTGTGAATGAGATAGAGTGAGATAGTCAGAGAGAGAGTGAATGAGATAGAGTGAGAGAGTCAGAGAGAGAGTGAATGAGATAGAGTGAGAGAATCAGAGAGTGAGAATGAGATAGAGTGAGAGAGTCAGAGAGAGAGTGAATGAGAGAGAGTGAGAGAATCAGAAAGAGAGTGGATGAGATAGAGAGAGAGAGAGAGAGAGTGAATGAGATAGAGTGAGAGAGTCAGAGAGAGTGTGAATGAGATAGAGTGAGAGAGTCAGAGAGAGAGTGTATGAGATAGAGAGAGAGAGAGAGAGAGAGTGTGTGAATGAGATAGAGTGAGAGAGAGTGTAAATGAGATAGAGTGAGAGAGTCAGAGAGAGAGAGTGAATGAGATAGAGAGAGAGAGTCAGAGAGAGAGTGAATGAGATAGAGAGAGAGAGTCAGAGAGAGAGTGACTGAGATAGAGTGAGAGTCAGAGAGAGTGCGAATGAGATAGAGAGAGAGCGTCAGAGAGAGAGTGTGAATGAGATAGAGAGAGAGAGTCAGAAAGAGTGTGAATGAGATAGCGTGAGAGAGTCAGAGAGAGAGTGTGAATGAGATAGAGAGAGAGAGTCAGAGAGAGAGTGAATGAGATGGAGTGAGAGAGTCAGAGAGAGAGTGAATGAGATAGAGTGAGAGAGTCAGAGAGAGAGAGTTAATGAGATAGAGAGAGAGAGTCAGAGAGAGAGTGTGAATGAGATAGAGAGAGAGTGTCAGAGAGAGAGTGAATGAGATAGAGTGAGAGAGTCAGAGAAAGAGTGAATGAGATAGAGTGAGATAGTCAGAGAGAGAGTGAATGAGATAGAGTGAGAGAGAGAGAGTGTGTGAATGAGATAGAGTGAGAGAGTGAGAGAGTCTGAATCAGATAGAGTGAGAGAGTCAGAGAGAGAGAGTGAATGAGATAGAGAGAGAGAGTCAGAGAGAGAGTGAATGAGATAGAGTGAGAGAGACAGAGAGAGAGTGAATGAGATAGAGTGAGAGAGAGAGAGAGAGTGAATGAGATAGATTGATAGAGAGAGAGTGTGAATGAGATAGAGTGAGAGAGTCAGAGAGAGATTGAATGAGATAGAGAGAGAGAGTCAGAGAGAGAGTGAATGAGATAGAGTGAGAGAGTCAGAGAGACTGAATGAGATAGAGTGAGAGAGAGAGAGAGTGTGAATGAGATATAGTGAGAGAGTCAGAGAGAGAGTCTGAATGAGATGGAGTGAAAGAGAGAGAGAGAGAGTGTGAATGAGATAGAGTGAGAGAGTCAGAGAGAGAGAGTGAATGAGATAGAGAGAGAGAGTCAGAGAGAGAGTGAATGAGATAGAGAGAGAGAGAGAGAGAGTGTGTGAATGAGATAGAGTGAGAGAGAGTGTAAATGAGATAGAGTGAGAGTCAGAGAGAGAGAGTGAATGAGATAGAGAGAGAGAGTCAGAGAGAGAGTGAATGAGATAGAGAGAGAGAGTCAGAGAGAGAGTGACTGAGATAGAGTGAGAGTCAGAGAGAGTGCGAATGAGATAGAGAGAGCTAGTCAGAGAGAGAGTGTAAATGAGATAGAGAGAGAGAGTCAGAGAGAGTGTGAATGAGATAGCGTGAGAGAGTCAGAGAGAGAGTGTGAATGAGATAGAGAGAGAGAGTCAGAGAGAGAGTGAATGAGATGGAGTGAGAGAGTCAGAGAGAGAGTGAATGAGATAGAGTGAGAGAGTCAGAGAGAGAGAGTTAATGAGATAGAGAGAGAGAGTCAGAGAGAGAGTGTGAATGAGATAGAGAGAGAGTGTCAGAGAGAGAGTGAATGAGATAGAGTGAGAGAGTCAGAGAAAGAGTGAATGAGATAGAGTGAGAGAGTCAGAGAGAGAGTGAATGAGATAGAGTGAGAGAGAGAGAGAGAGTGTGAATGAGATAGAGTGAGAGAGTGAGAGAGTCAGAATCAGATAGAGTGAGAGAGTCAGAGAGAGAGAGTGAATGAGATAGAGAGAGAGTGTCAGAGAGAGAGTGAATGAGATAGAGTGAGAGAGACAGAGAGAGAGTGAATGAGATAGAGTGAGAGAGAGAGAGAGAGTGAATGAGATAGATTGATAGAGAGAGAGTGTGAATGAGATAGAGTGAGAGAGTCAGAAAGAGTGTGAATGAGATAGACAGAGAGTGAGAGAGAGAGTGTGAATGAGATACAGTGAGTGAGAGAGAGAGAGTGAATGAGATAGAGTGAGATAGTCAGAGAGAGAGTGTGAATTAATTAGTGTGAGAGAGAGAGAGAGTGAATGAGATAGAGTGAGAGAGTCAGAGAGACAGTGAATGAGATTGAGTGAGAGAGTCAGAGAGAGAATGAATGAGATAGAGTGAGAGAGAGAGAGAGAGAGTGTGAATGAGATAGAGAGAGAGAGAGTGTGTGAATGAGATAGAGAGAGAGAGTCAGAGAGAGATTGAATGAGACAGAGAGAGAGAGTCAGAGAGAGAGTGTGAATGAGATAGAGTGAGAGAGAGAGAGACTGTGAATGAGATAGAGTGTGAGAGTCAGAGAGAGTGAATGAGATAGAGTGATAGAGAGAGAGTGTGAATGAGATAGAGTGAGAGAGTCAGAGAGAGAGTGAATGAGATAGAGTGAGAGAATCAGAGAGTGTGAATGAGATAGAGTGAGAGAGAGAGAGAGATTGAATGAGATAGACTGATAGAGAGAGAGTGTGAATGAGATAGAGAGAGAGAGTCAGAGAGAGAGTGAATGAGATAGGGTGAGAGAATCAGAGAGTGTGAATGAGATAGAGTGAGAGAGAGAGAGTGTGAATAAGATAGAGAGAGAGAGTCAGAGAGAGATTGTGAATGAGATAGAGTGAGAGAGTCAGAGAGAGAGTGTGAATGAGATAGAGTGAGAGAGAGAGAGTGTGAATGAGATAGAGTGAGAGAGTCAGAGAGAGAGTGTGAATGAGATAGAGTGAGAGATTCAGAGAGAGAGTGAATGAGATAGAGTGAGAGAATCAGAGAGTGTGAATGAGATAGAGTGAGAGAGAGAGAGAGTGTGAATGAGAGAGAGAGAGAGAGTCAGAGAGAGAGTGTGAATGATATAGAGTGAGAGAGTCAGAGAGAGAGTGAATGAGATAGAGTGAGAGAGTCAGAGAGAGAGTGAATGAGATAGAGTGACAGAATCAGAGAGTGTGAATGAGATAGAGTGAGAGAGTCAGAGAGAGAGTGAATGAGAGAGAGTGAGAGAATCAGAAAGAGAGTGGATGAGATAGAGAGAGAGAGAGAGAGTGAATGAGATAGAGTGAGAGAGTCAGAGAGAGTGTGAATGAGATAGAGTGAGAGAGTCAGAGAGAGAGTGAATGAGATAGAGAGAGAGAGAGAGAGAGTGAGTGTGTGAATGAGATAGAGTGAGAGAGAGTGTAAATGAGATAGATTGAGAGAGTCAGAGAGAGAGTGAATGAGATAGAGAGAGAGAGTCAGAGAGAGAGTGACTGAGATAGAGTGAGAGTCAGAGAGAGTGCGAATGAGATAGAGAGAGAGAGTCAGAGAGAGAGTGTGAATGAGATAGAGAGAGAGAGTCAGAGAGAGTGTGAATGAGATAGCGTGAGAGAGTCAGAGAGAGAGTGTGAATGAGATAGAGAGAGAGAGTCAGAGAGAGAGTGAATGAGATGGAGTGAGAGAGTCAGAGAGAGAGTGAATGAGATAGAGTGAGAGAGAGAGAGAGAGTGTGAATGAGATAGAGTGAGAGAGTGAGAGAGTCTGAATCAGATAGAGTGAGAGAGTCAGAGAGAGAGAGTGAATGAGATAGAGAGAGAGAGTAAGAGAGAGAGTGAATGAGATAGAGTGAGAGAGACAGAGAGAGAGTGAATGAGATAGAGTGAGAGAGAGAGAGAGTGATTGAGATAGATTGATAGAGAGAGAGTGTGAATGAGATAGAGTGAGAGAGTCAGAGAGAGAGTGAATGAGATATAGAGAGAGAGTCAGAGAGAGAGTGAATGAGATAGAGTGAGAGAGTCAGAGAGACTGAATGAGATAGAGTGAGAGAGAGAGAGAGTGTGAATGAGATAGAGTGAGAGAGTCAGAGAGAGTGAATGAGATAGAGTGATAGAGAGAGAGTGTGAATGAGATAGAGTGAGAGAGTCAGAGAGAGAGTGAATGAGATAGAGTGAGAGAATCAGAGAGTGTGAATGAGATAGAGTGAGAGAGAGAGAGAGAGTGAATGAGATAGAATGACAGAGAGAGAGTGTGAATGAGATAGAGAGAGAGAGTCAGAGAGAGAGTGAATGAGATAGAGTGAGAGAGAGAGAGTGTGAATGAGATAGAGTGAGAGAGTCAGAGAGAGAGTGTGAATGAGATTGAGTGAGATAGTCAGAGAGAGAGTGAATGAGATAAAGTGAGAGAGTCAGAGAGAGAGTGAATGAGATAGAGTGAGAGAATCAGAGAGTGAGAATGAGATAGAGTGAGAGAGTCAGAGAGAGAGTGAATGAGATAGAGTGAGAGAGTCAGAGAGAGAGTGTATGAGATAGAGAGAGAGAGAGAGAGAGAGTGTGTGAATGAGATAGAGTGAGAGAGAGTGTAAATGAGATAGAGTGAGAGAGTCAGAGAGAGAGAGTGAATGAGATAGAGAGAGAGAGTCAGAGAGAGAGTGAATGAGATAGAGAGAGAGAGTCAGAGAGAGAGTGACTGAGATAGAGTGAGAGTCAGAGAGAGTGCGAATGAGATAGAGAGAGAGCGTCAGAGAGAGAGTGTGAATGAGATAGAGAGAGAGAGTCAGAAAGAGTGTGAATGAGATAGCGTGAGAGAGTCAGAGAGAGAGTGTGAATGAGATAGAGAGAGAGAGTCAGAGAGAGAGTGAATGAGATGGAGTGAGAGAGTCAGAGAGAGAGTGAATGAGATAGAGTGAGAGAGTCAGAGAGAGAGAGTTAATGAGATAGAGAGAGAGAGTCAGAGAGAGAGTGTGAATGAGATAGAGAGAGAGTGTCAGAGAGAGAGTGAATGAGATAGAGTGAGAGAGTCAGAGAAAGAGTGAATGAGATAGAGTGAGATAGTCAGAGAGAGAGTGAATGAGATAGAGTGAGAGAGAGAGAGAGTGTGAATGAGATAGAGTGAGAGAGTGCGAGAGTCTGAATCAGATAGAGTGAGAGAGTCAGAGAGAGAGAGTGAATGAGATAGAGAGAGAGAGTCAGAGAGAGAGTGAATGAGATAGAGTGAGAGAGACAGAGAGAGAGTGAATGAGATAGAGTGAGAGAGAGAGAGAGAGTGAATGAGATAGATTGATAGAGAGAGAGTGTGAATGAGATAGAGTGAGAGAGTCAGAGAGAGATTGAATGAGATAGAGAGAGAGAGTCAGAGAGAGAGTGAATGAGATAGAGTGAGAGAGTCAGAGAGACTGAATGAGATAGAGTGAGAGAGAGAGAGAGTGTGAATGAGATAGAGTGAGAGAGTCAGAGAGAGAGAGTGAATGAGATAGAGAGAGAGAGTCAGAGAGAGAGTGAATGAGATAGAGTGAGAGAGTCAGAGAGAGTGTGAATGAGATAGAGTGAGAGAGTCAGTGAGAGAGTGAATGAGATAGAGAGAGAGAGTCAGAGAGAGAGTGAATGAGATAGAGTGAGAGAGTCAGAGAGAGTGAAAGAGATAGAGTGATAGAGAGAGAGAGAGTGTGAATGAGATAGAGTGAGCGAGTCAGAGAGAGAGTCTGAATGAGATGGAGTGAAAGAGAGAGAGAGAGAGTGAATGAGATAGAGTGAGAGAGTCAGAGAGAGAGAGTGAATGAGATAGAGAGAGTGAGTCAGAGAGAGAGTGAATGAGATAGAGTGAGAGAGTCAGAGAGAATGTGAATGTGATAGAGTGAGAGATTCAGAGAGAGAGTGAATGAGATAGAGAGAGAGAGTCAGAGGGAGAGTGAATGAGGTAGAGTGAGAGAGAGAGAGAGAGTGAATGAGATAGAGTGATAGAGAGAGAGTGTGAATGAGATAGAGTGAGAGAGTCAGAGAGAGAGTGAATGAGATAGAGAGAGAGAGTCAGAGAGAGAGTGAAT
>NW_027600418.1:2500-14897 GCF_964194155.1 Cetorhinus maximus | reverse complement strand
GGATGTGCCCTTGACCCCTCACACACACAACACGCATCACAGTAAACCCTCACCCCACCCCCTCCCAGTTACACACACCCTTCCCCTATCGGGAGGGGGGATTAACCCTCTCACCCACCCCCTCCCAGTTACACACACACACACACACCGGGCAGCCCCTTCCCCTATCGGAGGGGGGATTAACCCTCTCACCCACCCCCTCCCAGTTACACACACACACACCGGGCAGCCCCTTCCCCTATCGGAGGGGGGATTAACCCTCTCACCCACCCCCTCCCAGTTACACACACACACACCGGGTAGCCCCTTCCCCTATCGGAGAGGGAGGGTGGGGGATTAACCCTCTCACCCACCCCCTCCCAGTTACACACACACACACCGGGCAGCCCCTTCCCCTATCGGAGGGGGATTAACCCTCATCCACCCCCTCCCAGTTACACACACACACACCGGGCAGCCCCTTCCCCTATCGGAGTGGGTGGATTAACCCTCTCACCCACCCCCTCCCAGTTACACACACACACACCGGGCAGCCCCTTCCCCTATCGGAGGGGGGATTAACCCCCTCCCCACCCCCCTCCCAGTTACACACACACACCGGGCAGCCCCTTCCCCTATCGGAGGGGGGATTAACCCCCTCACCCACCCCCTCCCAGTTACACACACACACCGGGCAGCCCCTTCCCTATCGGAGGGGGGATTAACCCTCTCACCCACCCCCTCCCAGTTACACACACACACACCGGGCAACCCCTTCCCCTATCGGAGGGAGGATTAACCCTCTCACCCACCCCCTCCCAGTTACACACACACACACCGGGCAGCCCCTTCCCCTATCGGAGGGGGGATTAACCCTCTCACCCACCCCCTCCCAGTTACACACACACACACCGGGCAGCCCCTTCCCCTATCGGAGGGGGGATTAACCCTCTCACCCACCCCCTCCCAGTTACACACACACACACACACACGGGCAACCCCTTCCCTATCGGAGGGGGGGATTAACCCTCTCACCCACCTCCTCCCAGTTACACACACACACACACACACCGGGCAGCCCCTACCACTATCGGAGGGGGGATTAACCCTCTCACCCACCCCTCCCAGTTACACACACACACACCGGGCAGCCCCTTCCCCTATCGGAGGGGGGATTAACCCTCTCACCCACCCCCTCCCAGTTACACACACACACACCGGGCAGCCCTTCCCCTATCGGAGGGGGGATTAACCCTCTCACCCACCCCCTCCCAGTTACACACACACACACCGGGCAGCCCCTTCCCCCTATCGGAGGGGGGGATTAACCATCTCACCCACCCCTCCCAGTTACACACACAGACCAGGCATCCCCTTCCCCTATCAGATGGGGGGGATTAACCCTCTCACCCACCCCCTCCCAGTTACACACACACACACTGGGCAGCCCCTTCCCCTGTCGGAGTGTACATTTGTGTATGTGTGTGTGCGAGGGGGTGTGTGTGTGTGTGTGTGCGCGAGGGGGTGTGTGTGTGTGTGTGTGTGTGCGAGGGGGTGTGTGTGTGTGTGTGTGCGAGGGGGTGTGTGTGTGTGTGTGTGCGAGGGGGTGTGTGTGTGTGTGTCTGTCACCCAGGATTTTCAAATGGTAGCTGTGCACATTTGAGGTTTCCATTCTGAAACATTCTGACGGAGTAGAGATTTATCCATCAGGGGCCACTTGCCAAGGCTCCTTCGACAGCACCTTCGAAACCCACGACTCGCTCCCATCTAGAAGGACGAGGGCAGCAGACACATGGGGAACACCCACCACCTGGAAGTTCCCCTCCGAGCCCCTCACCATCCCGACTTGGAAATATATCGGCCGTTCCTTCACTGTCGCTGGGTCAAAATCCTGGAACTCCCTCCCTAACAGCGCCGTGGGTGTACCTACACCACACGGACAAAATCCTGGAACTCCCTCCCTAACAGCGCCGTGGTGTACCTACACCACACGGACAAAATCTGGAACTCCTCCCTAACAGCGCCTGTGTGTGTACCTACACACACGGACAAAATCCTGGAACTCCCTCCCTAACAGCGCCGTGGGTGTACCTACACCACACGGACAACAGCCTGGAACTCCCTCCCTAACAGCGCTGTGGGTGTACCTACACCACACGGACAACAGCCTGGAACTCCCTCCCTAACAGCGCCGTGGGTGTACCTACACCACACGGACAACAGCCTGGAACTCCCTCCCTAACAGCGCCGTGGGTGTACCTACACCACACGGACAAAATCCTGGAACTCCCTCCCTAACAGCACAGTGGGTGTACCTACACCACACGGGGACAAAATCCTGGAACTCCCTCCCTAACAGCGCCGTGGGTGTACCTACACCACATGGGACAAAATCCTGGAACTCCCCTCCCTAACAGCGCTGTGGGTGTACCTACACCACACGGACAAACTCCTGGAACTCCCTCCCTAACAGCGCCGTGGGTGTACCTACACCACACGGACAAAATCCTGGAACTCCCTCCCTAACAGCGCCGTGGGTGTACCTACACCACATGGGACAAAATCCTGCAACTCCCTCCCTAACAGCGCTGTGGGTGTACCTACACCACACGGACAAAATCCTGGAACTCCCTCCCTAACAGCGCCGTGGGTGTACCTACACCACACGGACAACAGCCTGGAACTCCCTCCCTAACAGCGCCGTGGGTGTACCTACACCACACGGACAAAATCCTGGAACTCCCTCCCTAACAGCACCGTGGGTGTACCTACACCACACGGACAACAGCCTGGAACTCCCTCCCTAACAGCGCCGTGGGTGTACCTAACCACACGGACAACAGCCTGGAACTCCCTCCCTAACAGCGCCGTGGGTGTACCTACACCACACGGACAAAATCCTGGAACTCCCTCCCTAACAGCGCCGTGGGTGTACCTACACCACACGGACAACAGCCTGGAACTCCCTCCCTAACAGCGCCGTGGGTGTACCTACACCACACGGACAAAATCCTGGAACTCCCTCCCTAACAGCGCCGTGGGTGTACCTACACCACACGGGACAAAATCCTGGAACTCCCTCCCTAACAGCACCGTGGGTGTATCTACACCACACGGGGACAAAATCCTGGAACTCCCTCCCTAACAGCACCGTGGGTGTACCTACACCACACGGACAAAATCCCGGAACTCCCTCCCTAACAGCACCGTGGGTGTACCTACACCACACGGACAAAATCCCGGAACTCCCTCCCTAACAGCGCCGTGGGTGTACCTACACCACACGGACAAAATCCCGGAACTCCCTCCCTAACAGCACCGTGGGTGTACCTACACCATAGGGGACAAAATCCTGTGAGTCCCTCCCTAACAGCGCCATGGGTGTACCTACACCACACGGGGACTGCATTGGCTCATGAAGGCGGCTCACCCCCACCTTCCCAATGGGGTAATTAGGGACGGGCAATAAATGCTGGGCCTGGCCAGGGACACCCGCATCTCGTGAAAGGGTTAAAATGGGACCGTGAGAATAAGCCGGAAATATGTTGCTGAGGTTGATCAGCCACTGTCTACATCCGAATCACAGTATCTTTACAGGGCAGAAGGAGGCCATTCAGCCCATCGGGTCTGCACCGCCTCTCTGGAAGGGGGTTCCACCTGGTCCCGCTCCCCCTGCCTTATTCCCCCTAACCTTGCCGCCCAGGAGAATGAGGGTCGGTATCTCACTGAAACGTCAAAGGGGCTGGAGGGACTGGGCAGGGCGGGCGCAGGGGACCTGTCTCCTTGTTTTCTGTCAGGCTGTGTGGGTTGGAACTGGGGTGGCTGCAGTTTGAGAGACGTGTCCACTGAAACAGGATGAGAGATGCACTCCCATGTTGCAGTCCTGGAACAGAGTGTGCCACGAAGAGCAGGATGGTGCCGGGGAAAGAAGCCCTGGACCAAGGGAGCTGCCTGGCAGTGACGTTTTAATTGGCTCCTGACCCAGGTGATTGGGGTTTTGTGCGAGGGCAGTGCAGCAGAATAGCTCCCAGAGTGGAAGGGACATGACCTAAAACCTCTTTCTGCCGTTGTGGAAGATTCCAGTCATTCTACAATAGTAGCAAGTTGGCATTTTTTCTTCTCATCTCTCTATCTCCCTGAAAACTCCTGTCAAGAGGCAAAGGGGAAAATCACTGTTAGAGACATTGAAAGGCAAGTGTTCAACCAGTGAATTAAACACGGAAAGTGCTGGAAAACCACCTCATGTCATCAACAAGAACTGAACGGAATTTGATCAGTCAAAATCAACCCGTCGAACGGTGTACTGCGGAACTGGTGCTATTGAACTGTTTTATCCCACCCTCAAAATCCATGTTTCTGTGGGTCTTGTGTGTGTGATTGTGTACGTGTATGTGTGTGTGTGCGTGTGAGTGGGTGTGTGTGTGTGTGATTGTATACATGTATGTGTGTGTGTGAGTGTAAGTGTGTGTGTGTGTGTGTGTGATTGTATACATGTGTGTGTGCGTGCGTGTGAGTGGGTGTGTGTGTGTGATTGTATACATGTATGTGTGTGTGTGAGTGTAAGTGGGTGTGTGTGTGTGGGTGTGTGTGTGTGATTGTATACATGTGTGTGTGCGTGCGTGAGTGGGTGTGTGTGTGTGAGATTGTGTACGTGTGTGTATGTGTGTGATTGTATACATGTGTGTGTGCGTGCGTGTGAGTGGGTGTGTGTGCGTGTGATTGTGTACGTGCATGTGCGTGTGATTGTGTACGTGTGTGTGCGTGTGATTGTGTACGTGTGATTGTGTACGTGTGCGTGGGCGCGTGTGTGTGAGAGTGGGTGCGTGTGTGTGAGAGTGGGTGCATGGGTGTGAGAGTGATTGTGTGTGTGAGTGATTGTGTTTGCGTGTGTGTGTGAGTGATTGTGTTCGTGTGTGTGCGTGTGTGTGTGTGTGTGCGTGTGTGTGCATGCGTGAGTGTGCGTGTGAGTGAGAGTGTGTGTGTGTGTGAATGAGAGTGTGTGAGTGTGAATGAGAGTGTGTGTGTGTGAATGAGAGTGTGTGTGAGTGAGTGTGTGTGTGTGTGTGCCTGTGTATGTGTGCGTGAGCACAGAGGGAATTAAAAAGGGAGTAGAGTTTGGGTTACAGTGTTAGAAATGAGCAGCTCACATCTCTTTCTTTTGCCACTGGTTAAAAACTGTTGTTTCCTTACTAAGTTTACAAATCTGGTGTTCATGTCCTCTGAACCTGAATTAAACAGTCGGGTGCATTGATCAAGCTTATTTCAGTGCAGTGGGGCTTGATATCACAGCGCCCTATCCCCAGAGGGTCGTGACTGGGTGCACAGAGAGTGTTTCGCTTGTCGGGAGAGTCCAGGAGAGGGTGGGTGGGTGGGCGCTGGGAGGGGACAGAGGGGCAAGGTCTCAGGAGAAACAGAGACTGTCCAGCAACTCTCTAAATGTTGTGTAGGTTTTATTTCTGTCCTCGCTTTGGGACGCAGGTGATCGTGGAGAAGGCAAGAAAGGCCCGAGTGCCGGATCGAGACAAGAGAAAATACCTCGTGCCCTCTGATCTCTCCGGTGAACTGGGCCATACTGCGCGCACGCCCCCCAGCCGCTATCAGTACTGAGAGAGCGCCGCACTGTCGGAGGGTCAGTACTGAGAGAGCGCCGCACTGTCGGAGGGTCAGTACTGAGAGAGCGCCGCACTGTCGGATGGTCAGTGCTGAGGGAGCGCCGCACTGTCGGAGGGTCAGTACTGAGGGAGAGCCGCACTGTCGGAGGGTCAGTGCTGAGGGAGAGCCGCACTGTCGGGTGGTCAGTACTGAGGGAGAGCCGCACTGTCGGAGGGTCAGTACTGAGGGAGAGCCGCACTGTCGGAGGGTCAGTACTGAGGGAGAGCCGCACTGTCGGAGGGTCAGTGCTGAGGGAGCGCCAGACTGTCGGAGGGTCAGTACTGAGGGAGAGCCGCACTGTCGGAGGGTCAGTGCTGAGGGAGAGCCGCACTGTCGGAGGGTCAGTGCTGAGGGAGCGCCGCACTGTCGGAGGGTCAGTGCTGAGGGAGCGCCGCGCTGTCGGAGGGTCAGTGCTGAGGGAGCGCTGCACTGTCGGAGGGTCAGTGCTGAGGGAGCGGCCGCACTGTCGGAGGGTCAGTGCTGAGGGAGCGCCGCACTGTCGGAGGGTCAGCACTGAGGGAGTGCAGCACTGTCGGAGGGTCAGTACTGAGGGAGTGCCGCACTGTCGGAGGGTCAGTGCTGAGGGAGCGCCGCACTGTCGGAGGGTCAGTGCTGAGGGAGCGCCGCACTGTCGGAGGGTCAGTGCTGAGGGGACGCCGCACTGTCGGAGGGTCAGTGCTGAGGGAGAGCCGCACTGTCGGAGGGTCAGTACTGAGGGAGCACCGCACTGTCAGAGGGTCACTACTGAGGGAGCGCCTCACTGTCGGAGGGTCAGTACTGAGGGAGCGCTGCACTGTCGGAGGGTCAGTGCTGAGGGAGAGCCGCACTGTCGGAGGGTCAGTACTGAGGGAGAGCCGCACTGTCGGAGGGTCAGTGCTGAGGGAGAGCCGCACTGTCGGAGGGTCAGTGCTGAGGGAGAGCCGCACTGTCGGAGGGTCAGTGCTGAGGGAGAGCCGCACTGTCGGAGGGTCAGTGCTGAGGGAGAGCCGCACTGTCGGAGGGTCAGTGCTGAGGGAGCGCCGCACTGTCGGAGGGTCAGTGCTGAGGGAGAGCCGCACTGTCGGAGGGTCAGTGCTGAGGGAGAGCCGCACTGTCGGAGGGTCAGTACTGAGGGAGAGCCGCACTGTCGGAGGGTCAGTGCTGAGGGAGAGCCGCACTGTCGGAGGGTCAGTGCTGAGGGAGCGCCGCACTGTCGGAGGGTCAGTACTGAGGGAGAGCCGCACTGTCGGAGGGTCAGTGCTGAGGGAGCGCCGCACTGTCGGAGGGTCAGTACTGAGGGAGAGCCGCACTGTCGGAGGGTCAGTACTGAGGGAGAGCCGCACTGTCGGAGGGTCAGTACTGAGGGAGAGCCGCACTGTCGGGGGGTCAGTGCTGAGGGAGCGCCGCACTGTCGGAGGGTCAGTACTGAGGGAGCGCCGCACTGTCGGAGGGTCAGTACTGAGGGAGAGCCGCACTGTCGGAGGGTCAGTACTGAGGGAGCACCGCACTGTCAGAGGGTCACTACTGAGGGAGCGCCTCACTGTCGGAGGGTCAGTACTGAGGGAGCGCTGCACTGTCGGAGGGTCAGTGCTGAGGGAGAGCCGCACTGTCGGAGGGTCAGTACTGAGGGAGAGCCGCACTGTCGGAGGGTCAGTGCTGAGGGAGAGCCGCACTGTCGGAGGGTCAGTGCTGAGGGAGAGCCGCACTGTCGGAGGGTCAGTGCTGAGGGAGAGCCGCACTGTCGGAGGGTCAGTGCTGAGGGAGAGCCGCACTGTCGGAGGGTCAGTGCTGAGGGAGAGCCGCACTGTCGGAGGGTCAGTGCTGAGGGAGAGCCGCACTGTCGGAGGGTCAGTGCTGAGGGAGCGCCGCACTGTCGGAGGGTCAGTGCTGAGGGAGAGCCGCACTGTCGGAGGGTCAGTGCTGAGGGAGAGCCGCACTGTCGGAGGGTCAGTACTGAGGGAGAGCCGCACTGTCGGAGGGTCAGTGCTGAGGGAGAGCCGCACTGTCGGAGGGTCAGTACTGAGGGAGCGCCGCACTGTCGGAGGGTCAGTACTGAGGGAGAGCCGCACTGTCGGAGGGTCAGTGCTGAGGGAGCGCCGCACTGTCGGAGGGTCAGTACTGAGGGAGAGCCGCACTGTCGGAGGGTCAGTACTGAGGGAGAGCCGCACTGTCGGAGGGTCAGTACTGAGGGAGAGCCGCACTGTCGGGGGGTCAGTGCTGAGGGAGCGCCGCACTGTCGGAGGGTCAGTACTGAGGGAGCGCCGCACTGTCGGAGGGTCAGTGCTGAGGGAGAGCCGCACTGTCGGAGGGTCAGTACTGAGGGAGAGCCGCACTGTCGGAGGGTCAGTGCTGAGGGAGAGCCGCACTGTCGGAGGGTCAGTGCTGAGGGAGAGCCGCACTGTCGGAGGGTCAGTGCTGAGGGAGAGCCGCACTGTCGGAGGGTCAGTGCTGAGGGAGAGCCGCACTGTCGGAGGGTCAGTGCTGAGGGAGTGCCGCACTGTCGGAGGGTCAGTACTGAGGGAGAGCCGCACTGTCGGAGGGTCAGTGCCGAGGGAGCGCTGCACTGTCGGAGGGTCAGTACTGAGGGAGAGCCGCACTGTCGGAGGGTCAGTACTGAGGGAGCGCCGCACTGTGATGCTGAACCCAGGGCCCCGCCTCCTGCAGATTGCGCGGTTAGATTTGGAAGCGGCGGGGCCCGGCAGGGGCGGTGGGTGGGGGGAGCGTGGAGGAGGGGTGGTGTGGCTGGAGCTGACCCTCCTGCCCTGGTGTCAACGTACCTCTCCCTGAGCCCAAAGCGCCGCATCAATAGGCCATCCTGCGCTGTTGGCTGCTTATGGGATCTTGCTGTGCCGCAACTGCTGGGCCCGTCCCTCTGCCTCACGGAGGGCGATGCTGCGAGAGGGGGCGTTTGCAAACAGTATGTCATGCCGGCTAGTCCATCAGGGCCTAAATTCTCCCTCTCTCTCTCCCTCCCTCCCTCCCTCCCTCTCCCTGCTCTGCTCTCTCCGACCTTCCCTCCATCCCACTCGGTCAGTTCCACTTCCTCATCCGCAAGCGGGTCCACTTGTGCCCGGAGGACGCCCTCTTCTTCTCCATCAACAACACCATCACCCCCTCCCCGACCAGCGCCGCCACCACGGGTCAGCTCTACGGGGTAGGCTCTCGAGGGGTTAGGGTTGGGGTGGCGATGGGAGTGATGCGTGGGGTAGCACCGGGGGGCCTTGTGCGCAAGGGTGGGTGGGTGCTGGAGCCAGACGCGCCCCGAGGGCTCTGGGCCTCGGCACCAGTGAGCGAGAGACGCTCTGACCTCCCGTTAGCTCGCTGTCTGCTCGCCTCTTCTCTTCCCCTTCCCCATCTCCCCAACACTCTGTTCTTCCCAGGACCATCACGAGGAGGATTTTTTCCTGTACGTAGTGTACAGCGACGAGGGCGTCTACGGTGACCGAATGAGGCATTCCGCCTCCACTCTGTGCCCGAACGCATTTATCCCTTCCCCCCCCACCGCCCAAATCTGAGCAAACCGACCAAAACGAGACTCGGGTCAAGACGGGGGATGGACCGTGGGGGCGTGGTGGGAGATTTATTGCGTGGACCCCCTCTCTCTTTGCACAGAAATCCAGGGGAAACCCCCGCCCCCACAGCTCGCCGTACTTTCCCCTCCCACCCCGCCAATCCCCTCCACTGTTTTCCCTTTACGCGAAAGTCTTCAGCAGCGCCCCCTCACCCACCCCTTCTCCTCTCGAAGGACGGAAGCCACGCCAGGGTGCGGTGCGGGCCCCGTCGGGATGGGGGGGGCGCGGCACAGACGGCAGCCATTCAGCCCCTCTGCTGGGTGCTGGTCTTACTGCCCGAGCCCCCTCCCCCCCACTTATCCCACCCGCGTCGACATCTCCTTCCCCGGGGAGAGGGGGGGGGGGACCTGCTCTCTCCCTCGTGCTTCTCTATGGCCGAGCCCACCTGATGGAAATGTGCCAGGTTCCTGACAAGGGGATGTTTCCCCACCACCACCCCCACCCCTCTCCCCACTCCTTCGTGGGGTGGGGGGGGAAGTCTAGAATGAGGCGTTGAAGGGGGGTGGGGGGGGGCACAGTTTCAGAACAAGGGGTCTCCCACCAAAGGCGGAGACGAGGAGGATCTCCCTCTCTCGGAGGGTGGGTCGGTCTGGGCCAATTCTCTCCCCCAGAGGAGGCTGGTTGGGAGGGGTCACCGAACACACTCGAGGCCCCAGGACCGAAGAGGGAGTGGAGGGTTTGGGGAGGGGGAGGGGGAAGAGACAGGCGGGCGAGCGGAGCTGAGACCACAATCGGAGCAGCTGTGACCTCACGGCACAGCAGGCTGGAGGGGCCGAATGGCCTACTCTTGCTCCTAACTCCTACATTCCTCCCCCTCGCTTAAATACATCGACGCGATTCTCCCCCTCAACCCCAAGGGGTAGCGAGTTCCACATTCTCCCCGCTCACTGGCTAAGGAATTTTCCCCTGTATCCCCCCCAGATTGGATTTATTCGTGAACGTGTTGGGGATTAAAAAGTCACAGTGAAGGGGAGGTAACACATTAGCCTGGATAGAAGATTGGCAGGAAACAGAGAGTAGGCATAAATGGGTTTTATTTTGTGTTCCCCCCCCCCCGCAATTGGCAGGACGTGAGAAGCTGAGGCCTCAGCTTTATACAATTGATATCGAGGGCTCGGGTGAGGGGAGGTGAAGACGCGGTAGCCAATTGTGCAGACGACACAAAGATAGGCAGGAAAGTGTGTTGTGAAGAGGACGTGGGGAGGTAGCAGACGGATACAGATAGGCAGAGCGAGCGGGCAAAGACCACTAGACCATAGGAGCAGAAATTAGGCCCTTCGGCCCATCGAGACTGCTCCGCCATTCAATCATGGCTGATAAGTTTCTCAACCCCCATTCTCCCCGCCTTCTCCCCGTCACCTTTGATCCCCCTTAACCGATCGAGAACCCTATCCATCTCGGTCTTAAATACACTCAATGACCTGGCCTCCACAGCCTTCTGTGGCAATGAATTCCATAGATTCACCACTCTCTCTGGCTAAAGAAGTTTCTCCTCATCTCTGTTCTAAAAGGTCTTCCCTTTACTCTGAGGCTGTGCCCCTCGGGTCCTAGTCTCTCCTACTAATGGAGACATCTTCCCCCACGTCCCACTCTATCCAGGCCTTTCAGTATTCTGTAAGTTTCAATCAGATCCCCCCCTCATCCTTCTCAACTCCATCGAGTGTCGACCCAGAGAGTCCTCCAACGTTTCCTCTTACGTGAAGCCCTTTCGTTGCTGGGATCGTTCTGGTGAGCCCTCCTCTGGACCTCACCCTCTCTCCAGGGGCCCAGTACATCCTCCCTGAGATAACAGGGGGGCCTCGAAATCGCTCACAATATCCGGGAGTTTAAGGCGGGCAAAGGCGAGGTTGTTCACTTTGGCGGGAAGGAAGAGTTATATAAAAAAAAGCAGAGCGTTACTTAAGACGGAGAGACGGGCTGCATCATCGCCAGGCGCAGAGGGATCTGGGCGTCCGAGTACACGAGTCACAGAAAGTCCGTACTCGGGCGCAGCGAAGTGGTTCAGAGGGTTAACAGAATGTGGTCCTTCACGAGGAGAGGGATTGAACAGGAAAAGGGGGGGATGTTACACTCCAGTTATACAGGGCAGCATCTCGAATACCGTGGGCGGTCCCCAAGGCGATGGGAGCGATGGGGGTCATTGAATATTTTCAAGGCGGAGGTCGATAAGGATTCTTGTGAGGCAAAGGAAGCGAAGGTCATCGGCGGTGGGAGGGGGGGGTAGATGGGAATGTGGGATTGGAAACATAAGCAGGTCGGCCTCTGTCTTATTGACTGGCGGGTCAGGCTCGAGAGGGAGGGCCGAATGGTCCACTCCCGCTCCTATTTCCAACGTTCCTTACGTCTCTCTCCCTCCCACCCCACCACCCCCGCCGCCGACTTCATTCCCGATTCCTTTTCCCAATCCCGAATGGAGTGGAAGGAAAGCAGGATTAAAAAGGAACCGGCGCTGGGACTCTCCGGAGAGCCGCAAGGCGCCGAGCTAGGCCGAAGCCTGCTCTCTGCGGTCAGGCTCCCTAGCAACGCCCTCGGCAACGGGGCACTTCACCCCCGGCTCGGCTTGCGTCCTCTCCGGCGCCTCGTTGTGTCCGCGCCAGCGTTTAAAATGGGACTCGCCCTTTGCCACTGGGAGCCTGCGATAGGTCCCTACAAAATGAATTCAGATTCAGGGGAGGGCGAGAGAGACAAAGAGTGAGAGAGAGAGAGAGTGAGAGAGAGAGAGAGGCGCTCGAGTGTGTCTGAATGGCAGTGAGGAAGGATATGACTCAGGCATTTCACCCTTCTCGAGGAGGCCTGTTCCTGGGTAACAGGCTCAAGAGGGGCTGAATGGCCTCCTCCTGTTCCTGTGTAACAGGCTCCAAGAGGGGCTGAATGGCCTCCTCCTGTTCCTGTGTAACAGGCTCCAAGAGGGGCTGAATGTCCTCCTCCTGTTCCTGTATAACAGGCTCCGAGAGGGGCTGAATGGCCTCCTCCTGTTCCTGTTTAACAGGCTCGAGAAGGGGCTGAATGGCCTCCTCCTGTTCCTGTGTAACAGGCCCAAGAGGGGCTGAATGGCCTCCTCCTGTTCCTGTGTAACAGGCTCGGGAGGGGCTGAATGGCCTCCTCCTGTTCCTGTGTAACAGGCCCGAGAGGGGCTGAATGGCCCTATTCCTGGTAAAACACTATCTGCTACACTTGGCTGAGGGACACATTGTCACCGGCGCTGTGGCTCCCAC
>NW_027600417.1:0-14908 GCF_964194155.1 Cetorhinus maximus | reverse complement strand
CAGACACACCCCCTCTCCCTCCCTCACAGACACACCCCCTCTCCCTCCCTCACAGACACACCCCCTCTCCCTCCCTCACAGACACACCCCCTCTCCCTCCCTCACAGACACACCCCCTCTCCCTCCCTCACAGACACACCCCCTCTCCCTCCCTCACAGACACACCCCCTCTCCCTCCCTCACAGACACACCCCCTCTCCCTCCCTCACAGACACACCCCCTCTCCCTCCCTCACAGACACACCCCCTCTCCCTCCCTCACAGACACACCCCCTCTCCCTCCCTCACAGACACACCCCCTCTCCCTCCCTCACAGACACACCCCCTCTCCCTCCCTCACAGACACACCCCCTCTCCCTCCCTCACAGACACACCCCCTCTCCCTCCCTCACAGACACACCCCCTCTCCCTCCCTCACAGACACACCCCCTCTCCCTCCCTCACAGACACACCCCCTCTCCCTCCCTCACAGACACACCCCCTCTCCCTCCCTCACAGACACACCCCCTCTCCCTCCCTCACAGACACACCCCCTCTCCCTCCCTCACAGACACACCCCCTCTCCCTCCCTCACAGACACACCCCCTCTCCCTCCCTCACAGACACACACCCTCTCCCTCCCTCACAGACACACACCCTCTCCCTCCCTCACAGACACACACCCTCTCCCTCCCTCACAGACACACACCCTCTCCCTCCCTCACAGACACACACCCTCTCCCTCCCTCACAGACACACACCCTCTCCCTCCCTCACAGACACACACCCTCTCCCTCCCTCACAGACACACACCCTCTCCCTCCCTCACAGACACACACCCTCTCCCTCCCTCACAGACACACACCCTCTCCCTCCCTCACAGACACACACCCTCTCCCTCCCTCACAGACACACACCCTCTCCCTCCCTCACAGACACACACCCTCTCCCTCCCTCCCTCCCTCACGGGTGCACGCCCTCTCCCTCCCTCCCTCCCTCCCTCACGGGCGCACGCCCTCTCCCTCCCTCCCTCCCTCACGGGCGCACGCCCTCTCCCTCCCTCCCTCCCTCACGGGCGCACACCCTCTTCCTCCCTCCCTCACGGGCGCACGCCCTCTCCCTCCCTCCCTCCCTCATGGGCGCACGCCCTCTCCCTCCCTCACAGACACACACCCTCTCCCTCCCTCACAGACACACCCTCTCTCCCTCCCTCACAGACACACACCCTCTCCCTCCCTCACAGACACACCCCCTCTCCCTCCCTCACAGACACACCCCCTCTCCCTCCCTCACAGACACACCCCCTCTCCCTCCCTCACAGACACACCCCCTCTCCCTCCCTCACAGACACACCCCTTCTCCCTCCCTCACAGACACACCCCCTCTCCCTCCCTCACAGACACACACCCTCTCCCTCCCTCACAGGCACACCCCCTCCCTCTCCCTCACAGGCACACCCCCTCTCCCTCCCTCACAGACACACACCCTCTCCCTCCCTCACAGACACACACCCTCTCCCTCCCTCACAGACACACCCCCTCTCCCTCCCTCACAGACACACCCCCTCCCTCTCCCTCAGTCTCTCCCCCTCCCTCTCTCTCTCTCTCCGTCACTCACTGTTTCTCTCGCAACTCAGTGTTTTCTGCTGTTGATTTCTCCACCTCACAGACGACATCTACAAAAAGTGACGGAGAAACACGGAGAGTTCAGAGACCGGTAGTCATTTTCATCCAGCCTCTGGCCCCCTCTTCCCCTCCCCGGAACCCTCCTCCCCTCCCCCCGGCCCCCTCCTCCTCAGACCCCCCCCAAAACCCTCGCCTCCCCCCCTGTCGATCAGAAACCTGTCTAACTCAGCCTCAAACATATTCAACACCCCGGCCCCCACTGCTCTCTGAGGTGGGGGGGAGAGAATTCCACAGACTGACCACCCTCGGAGAGAAGAAATTCCTCCTCATCTCCGTCTTCAACCAGAGACCCCCTCATTCTGAAACTGTATCTCTCTCCCCCCATCTCATTCTAGATACCCCCACCCACGAGAGGGGGTTAAACATCCCCTCAGCCTCCACCCTCCCCTCTCCTCCCCTCAGGATCTGATATGTTTCAATAAGATCCACCTCTCATTCTTCTAAACTCCAATGGGTACAGGGCCCAACCTGCTCAACCTTTCCTCATCGGACAAACCCCACTTCATCCCGGGAATCAGCCCAGTGAACCTACCTTCTCCCAACGGCCTCCAATAGCGAGTCTGTCCCTCCTTAGGTCAGGAGACTGAAACTGTCCACCGCGCACCAGGTGCGGACTCCCCAGTTCCCTGCACACTCGGAGCGAGACTTCCCGGCTTTTATACCCCATCCCCCTCGCAATAAAGGCCATTTGCCTCCCGAATCATTTGCTGCATCTGGGTACTAACTTTCCCCCGATTCATGTACCAGGACGCCCAGATCCCTCTGTACCTCAGAGCCCTGCAATCTCTCTCCATTTAAATCACATTCTGATCTTCTATTCTTCCTGTCAATGTGGGCAACTCACGAGGGAGTTCAAACCCTCCTACATGTGACCTCCAACTCCGGCCAGGACTGGCCAATCACAGGCAGTGATTAGAGGCGTCACTTACCCACCAGGTCAATCCCTCCGTCAAGCTCCTCGATGAACTCCGAGCCGACACTCTGCAGTTCCCGGAGGATGGAGTCTGTGTTCCTCTCGTCCTCCGAATGGATGGGAGTGCTGCAGCAGCAGGTACAGCACGGGGTTAGATACAGAGTAAAGCTCCCTCTACACTGTCCCCATCAAACACTCCCAGGACAGGTACAGCACGGGGTTAGATACAGAGTAAAGCTCCCTCTACACTGTCCCCATCAAACACTCCCAGGACAGGTACAGCACGGGGTTAGATACAGTGTAAAGTTCCCTCTACACTGTCCCCATCAAACACTCCCAGGACAGGTACAGCACGGGGTTAGATACATAGTAAATCTCCCTCTACACCGTCCCCATCAAACACTCGCAGGACAGGTACAGCACAGGGTTAGATACAGAGTAAAGCTCCCTCTACACTGTCCCCATCAAACACTCGCTTTGAAAAGGGGTTTGGGTCCATTGGGATTGTGTACAGTGGGAGTGAACGGGAAGGGTTTTGGGATTGGGATTGTGTACAGTGGGAGTGAACGGGAAGGGGTTTGGGATTGGGATTGTGTACAGTGAGAGTGAACGGGAAGGGGTTTGGGATTGGGATTGTGTACAGTGGGAGTGAACGGGAAGGCGTTTGGTTCCATTGGGATTGTGTACAGTGGGAGTGAACGGGAAGGGGTTTGGGACCATTGGGATTGTGTACAGTGGGAATGAACGGGAAGGGGTTTGGGATTGGGATTGTGTACAGTGAGAGTGAACGGGAAGGAGTTTGCGTCCATTGGGATTGTGTACAGTGGGAGTGAACGGGAAGGGGTTTGGGTCCATTGGGATTGTGTACAGTGGGAGTGAACGGGAAGGGGTTTGGGTCCATTGGGATTGTGTACAGTGGGAGTGAACGGGAAGGGTTTTGGGATTGGGATTGTGTACAGTGGGAGTGAACGGGAAGGGGTTTGGGATTGGGATTGTGTACAGTGAGAGTGAACGGGAAGGGGATTGGGATTGTGTACAGTGGGAGTGAACGGGAAGGCGTTTGATTCCATTGGGATTGTGTACAGTGGGAGTGAACGGGAAGGGGTTTGGGACCATTGGGATTGTGTACAGTGGGAGTGAACGGGAAGGGGTTTGGGATTGGGATTGTGTACAGTGGGAGTGAACGGGAAGGAGTTTGCGTCCATTGGGATTGTGTACAGTGGGAGTGAACGGGAAGGGGTTTGGGTCCATTGGGATTGTGTACAGTGGGAGCGAATGGGAAGGGGTTTGGATTGGGATTGTGTACAGTGGGAGTGAACAGGAAGGGGTTTGGGTCCATTGGGGTTGTGTACAGTGGGAGTGAACGGGAAGGGGTTTGGGTCCATTGGGATTGTGTACAGTGGGAGTGAATGGGAAGGGGATTGGGATTGTGTACTGTGGGAGTGAACGGGAAGGGGTTTGGGTCCATTGGGATTGTGTACAGTGGGAGTGAACGGGAAGGGGTTTGGGTCCATTGGGATTGTGTACAGTGGGACTGAACGGGAAGGGGTGTGCGTCCATTGGGATTGTGTACAGTGGGAGTGAACGGGAAGGGGTTTGGGTCCATTGGGATTGTGTACAGTGGGAGTGAACGGGAAGGGGTTTGGGATTGGGATTGTGTACAGTGGGAGTGAACGGGAATGGGTTTGGGATTGGGATTGTGTACAGTGGGAGTGAACGGGAAGGGGTTTGGGATTGGGATTGTGTACGGTGGGAGTGAATGGGAAGGGGTTTGGGATTGGGATTGTGTACGGTGGGAGTGAAGGGGAAGGGGTTTGGGATTGGGATTGTGTACGGTGGGAGTGAGCGGGAAGGGGTTTGGGATTGGGATTGTGTACAGTGGGAGTGAGCGTGCCCTGGTCTGGGTGTTTCTGTCTCCGACGCACTCACCTGGTCACTGGGATGTCCTCCACCTGCTGGGATTCCTGAGTCTCGGACGCTGGTTGGAGGATGTGCTCCTGGTCGCCACCTGTTGCTGACAAGACAGGGTGAAAAGGTGGGGGTGGTGTTCGGAACTGCGCGAGGGGAGGGGGCGGGGGAACCCGTGAGGTGAGGGGGGGTACACGAGGGGAAGGGATCGGGCGCTTGCGAGGGGAGGGGGAGAGGATGGGGGGCGTGAGGGGAGGGGCGAGATTCGTCTCCGGGAGCGCGTGACCGGAGTACGTGGGGATGTCAGGAATCGGGAGTTCAACGCAAGGATGCCCACCGGGCGGCAAATAAACGGGACCCCGCACCCCCTGTCCCCACCCACGGCGCCCGGGGGGGGGGGGTAAAAGAGGAGAGCGTGGTCCATTTCGCCGATGCCCCACCCAGCCGAATAGCCCGTCATCCCCAGCTGCTCCCCTCCAGAGGCAGCGGCCCGGAGAGGTGGGTACGGGGCGAGACCTTCCATCTCGAGGAGCTCCCCGATCGGCTCCCCTCCCCCCTCCGCCCGAGCACCAGCGCACTGACCTGGGCTCCCATCCCGCTCGCTGTCAGCCAGGGTGACCGGGACCCCCTCTCCCGGCCTGGGATCAACCAGGGGTAGAGGCTCCTCCGAGTCGATGGTGGGACTTGGTTTGGTCCTGGCTGTTTGCTGCTGGCTCTCAGGCTGAATCGAGAGAGAGAGAGAGAGAGAGAGAGAGGGAGAGATGAGAAATACGAGAGGGGACACAAAGATACAAGATCACACCCTCTCTATAAACCTTCACTCCCCCCGCCCGGTGCCAGTACTGAGGGAGTGCTGCACTGTCGGAGGGAGATGTATATACTCTAGGATTTGAGCTCCATAATCCAGGCCCACACTCCCCCCGGTGCCAGTACTGAGGGAGTGCTGCACTGTCGGAGGGAGATGTATATACTCTAGGATTTGAGCTCCATAATCCAGGCCGACACTCCCCCCACCCAAACCCGGTGCCCTCCATAAGCACCCACCCCGTGTCAAACGCAGTCACTTACCCCCAGATCTGAATCGACGGGTCCCTCCTCATCCCCCTCCTCCCCCTCCTCCTCCCTTCCGAGGCTGGAGGGTGCTTCGGAGGACCCTCCCGTGGAGGTGCGCTGCTCTCTGAACCTGCGAAGGGGGAAGGGGGGGCGGCAAGAGACGACACGTGAGAGGTTAACGACAGCCGGCAGAGAGAGACCGCTCACCCCTTCCGGTTCACGCTGGGCGATTCGGACTCTGTCCGGCCTCCTCCCACTGACCCACACCCCCCCGACATCGCAGCCCCTGTCCCCACGACTCCCTCTTCACTCAGTAGGGATTCACTTTGGTCGGAAGGATGCGTAGGAACCGTCTAAAGTAAAGGGGTACAATTCTAGAGGGGGGCGCGAGGGCCGAGGGAGCTGGGGGTACGTGTGTGTCAATCATTGGAGGTGGCAGGAGAGGTGGAGAGAGAGCGCGGGTAATAAAGCAGACTGTACCCTGGACTTTATTAATAGGGGCAGAGAGTACAAGAGCAGGGAGGGTGTGTTGAGCTGGGATAAGACACAGGTTCAGCCTCAGCAGGAGTGTAGTGTCTGTTTGTGGAATGGGCCTCCTCCTGTTCCTGTGTGACAGGCTCGAGAAGGGGCTGAATGGGCCTCTTCCTGTTCCTGTGTAACAGGCTCGAGGTGGGGGCTGAATGGCCCTCCTCCTGTTCCTGTGTAACAGGCTCGAGGGGAATGAATGGGCCTCCTCCTGTTCCTGTGTAACAGGCTTGAGGGGCCAAATGGGCCTCCTCCTGTTCCTGTGTAACAGGCTCGAGGGGGCTGAATGGGCCTCCTCCTGTTCCTGTGTAACAGGCTCGAGGGGGCTGAATGGGCCTCCTCCTGTTCCTGTATAAATTTGCTATCTCTAGGCCCTCCCATCCTCCTTCTTCAAGCCGGGTTTCGGGATTTACCTTTTAGTCGAAGATACGGAACATCGTCTGTCTTCGGTCTGCTCAGTCCTGTGCTGGACTTGCAGATCCTTGAGGTTTCGCAGGACCTGGAAAAGGAAGGATGGAGATGACCTGGTGTGGACATAACCGTATCCAGAATGATCCGAGATCTTCCCAAGGAAACTCGTAATCACGGGCTGGGACAGGGTCCCAGAGATCCCACACGATGGTCGACCAAAACTGGAGCAGCCCCTTCCCGGTCAATCCCAAACCCAAACCCCTTCCCGTTCACTCCCACTGTACAATCCCAATCCCCTTCCCGTTCACTCCCACTGTACACAATCCCAATGGACCCAAACCGCTTCCCGTTCACTCCCACCGTACACAATCCCAATCCCAAACCCCTTCCCGTTCACTCCCACGGTACACAATCCCAATCCCAAACCCCTTCCCGTTCACTCCCACTGTACACAATCCCAATGGACCCAAACCCCTTCCCGTTCACTCCCACTGTACACAATCCCAATGGACCCAAACCCCTTCCCGTTCACTCCCAATGTACACAATCCCAATGGACCCAAAACCCTTCCCATTCACTCCCACTGTACACAATCCCAATCCCAAACCCCTTCCCGTTCACTCCCACTGTGCACAATCCCAATGGACCCAAACCCCTTCCCGTTCACTCCCACTGTACACAATCCCAATGGACCCAAACCCCTTCCCGTTCACTCCCACTGTACACAATCCCAATGGACCCAAATCCCTTCCCGTTCACTCCCACTGTACACAATCCCAATCCCCTTCCCGTTCACTCCCACTGTACACAATCCCAATGGACCCAAACCCCTTCCCGTTCACTCCCACTGTACACAATCCCAATGGACCCAAACCCCTTCCCATTCACTCTCACTGTACACAATCCCAATCCCCTTCCCGTTCACTCCCACTGTACACAATCCCAATCCCAAACCCCATCCCGTTCACTCCCACTGTACACAATCCCAATCCCAAACCCCGCCCCGTTCACTCCCACTGTACACAATCCCAATGGACCCAAAGCCCTTCCCGTTCACTCCCACTGTACACAATCCAAATGGACCCAAACCCCCTTCCCGTTCACTCCCACTGTACACAATCCCAATCCCCTTCCCGTTCACTCCCACTGTACACAATCCCAATGGACCCAAACCCTTTCCCATTCACTCCCACTGTACACAATCCCAATGGACACAAACCCCTTCCCGTTCACTCCCACTGTACACAATCCCAATGGACCCAAACCCCTTCCCGTTCACTCCCACTGCACACAATCCCAACGGACCCAAACCCCTTCCCGTTCACTCCCACCGTACACAATCCCAACCCCAAATCCCTTCCCGTTCACTCCCACCGTACACAATCCCAACCCCAATCCCCTTCCCGTTCACTCCCACTGTATACAATCCCAATGGACCCAAACCCCTTCCCGTTCACTCCCACTGTATACAATCCCCATGGACCCAAACCCCTTCCCGTTCACTCCCACTGTACACAATCCCAACGGACCCAAACCCCTTCCCATTCACTCCCACTGGACACAATCCCAATGGACCCAACCCCTTTCCGTTCACACCCACCATACACAATCCCAATGGACCCAAACCCCTTCCCGTTCACTCCCACTGTACACAATCCCAATCCCAAACCCCTTCCCGTTCACTCCCACTGTACACAATCCCAACGAACCCAAACCCCTTCCCATTCACTCCCAATGTGCATAATCCCAATGGACCCAAACCCCTTCCCGTTCACTCCCACTGGACACACTCCCAATGGACCCAAACCCCTTCCCATTCACTCCCAATGTGCACAATCCCAATGGACCCAAACCCCTTCCCGTTCACTCCCACTGTACACAATCCCAATGGACCCAAACCCCTTCCCGTTCACTCCCACTGTACACAATCCCAATGGACCCAGACGGAGGGATGCCTGAGTTGATTTGGACCATCTGATCCAGGCCCACACTCACCACATTGTAATTCTGGAGGAGTTTGATGTGTTCCCTGTCCAGGGTTGACTTCTCTTCCTCCAACCGAAACACTGTTTGAGAGAGAGAGAGAGACAAAGGAGAGAAATCAGAGGTTTGAGAGGCTCAACATTATCCAGGACAGAGCATCTCCGCTTGATCCAGACGCTAACCATCACCTTTAACATTCACTCCCCCCACCACCGATGCACAGTAGCAGCAGTGTGTGTACCATCTACAAGATGCACTGCAGCAACTCACCAAGGCTCCTTCGACAGCACCTTCCAAACCCACGACCACTACCATCTAGAAGGACAAGGGTAGCAGACACATGGGAACATCACCACCTGGAAGTTCCCCTCCAAGCCACTCACCATCCTGACTTGGAAATATATCAGCTGTTCCTTCACTGTCGCTGGGTCAAAATCCTGGAACTCCCTCCCTAACAGTGCCGTGGGTGTACCTACACCACACGGACAAAATCCTGGAACTCTCTCCCTAACAGCACCATGGGTGTACCTACACCACACGGACAAAATCCTGGAACTCCCTCCCTAACAGCGCCATGGGTGTACCTACACCACACGGACAAAATCGTGGAACTCCCTCCCTAACAGCGCCGTGGGTGTACCTACACCACACGGACAAAATCCTGGAACTCTCTAAGAGCGCCGTGGGTGTACCTACACCACACGAACAAAATCCTGGAACTCCCTCCCTAACAGCGCCGTGGGTGTACCTACACCACATGGACAAAATCCTGGAACACCCTCCCTAACAGCGCCGTGGGTGTACCTACACCACACGGACAAAATCCCGGAACTCCCTCCCTAACAGCACCGTGGGTGTACCTACACTACACAGACAAAATCCCGGAACTCCCGCCCTAACAGCGCCGTGGGTGCACCTACACCACAGGGGACTGCAGCGGTTCAAGAAGGCTGCTCACCCCCACCTTCTCAAGGGGCAATTAGGGATGGGCAATAAATGCTGGGCCTGTGGGGAGTGTCAGCCTGGATTATGGAGCTCAAATGCTAGAGTTTATACATCTCCCTCCGACAGTGCAGCACTCCCTCAGTACTGGCACCGGGGGGAGTGTCGGCCTGGATTATGGAGCTCAGGTCTGTCTATTTTGGACATCGTCCCAAAACAATTTGCTCTCCCCATCCCCCAGTGTTCGGTGCAGTATCCCCATCGTTACTCACTCATATCCGCGTAATTTCTGGCTTTCGCTTCCATCTTCCGATTCTCAGATGCAGCCAGTTCCAGTTGAGCTTTCTGAGTTTTACGATCGTGTTCCATCAAATCCTCCAGCTCCAGACACCTCTGACAGGACAGGTACAGCACGGGGTTAGATACAGAGTAAAGCTCCCCCTACACTGTCCCCATCAAACACTCCCAGGACAGGTACAGCACGGGGTTAGATATAGAGTAAAGCTCCCTCTACACTGTCCCCATCAAACACTCCCAGGACAGGTACAGCACGGGGTTAGATACAGAGTAAAGCTCCCACTACACCGTCCCCATCAAACACTCCCAGGACAGTTACAGGAGGGGTTAGATACAGAGTAAAGCTCCCTCTACACCGTCCCCATCAAACACTCCCAGGACAGGTACAGCACGGGGCTAGATACAGAGTAAAGCTCCCTCTACACTGTCCCCATCCAACACTCCCAGGACAGGTACAGCACGGTGTTAGATACAGAGTAAAGCTCCCTCTACACTGTCCCCATCAAACACTCCCAGGACAGGTATAGCACGGGGTTAGATACAGAGTAAAGCTCCCTCTACACTGTCCCCATCAAACACTCCCAGGACAGGTACAGCACGGGGCTGGATACAGAGTAAAGCTCCCTCTACACTGTCCCCATCAAACACTCCCAGGACAGGTACAGCACGGGGCTGGATACAGAGTAAAGCTCCCTCTACACTGTCCCCATCAAACACTCCCAGGACAGGTATAGCACGGGGTTAGATACAGAGTAAAGCTCCCTCTACACTGTCCCCATCAAACACTCCCAGGACAGGTACAGCACGGGGCTGGATACAGAGTAAAGCTCCCTCTACACTGTCCCCATCAAACACTCCCAGGACAGGTACAGCACGGGGCTGGATACAGAGTAAAGCTCCCTCTACACTGTCCCCATCAAACACTCCCAGGACAGGTACAGCACGGGGTTGGATACAGAGTAAAGCTCCCTCTACACTGTCCCCATCAAACACTCCCAGGACAGGTACAGCACGGGGTTAGATACAGAGTAAAGCTCCCTCTACACCGTCCCCATCAAACACTCCCAGGACAGGTACAGCACGGGGTTAGATACAGAGTAAAGTTGCTATGGAACAGGATTTCTGGGGCTGAATAGCCTGATCCTGGTCATGTGTGATCTGAATTTACCCCCCATCCCCCACACTGGTTTTTGCAAACAAATATTAGGCAGAACTAGCAGTGAAACTGAGTCTGTTGGAGAGATTTCTAGTTCCGCTTTCAGTTCTAATCTTGTCTTATCATTGAAGCAAACCCACAGGTGAATCTCCACACTTCCCCTGATAGTTAAAGCCGTGCGCGTACGAAATGTGGGTCCCATATTTTCACTCGAATTACCCTTTTAAAGTTACATCCATGTGTAATCCCACTCTCCCCCGCTCCCTTTAATATCCCACCCAGTCTAATCCCGCTCTCCCCCTCACTCCCCGCTCCCTTTAATATCCCACCCAGTCTAATCCCACTCTCCCCCTCACTACCCGCACCCTTTAATATCCCACCCAGTCTAATCCCTCTCTCCTCCTCACTCCCCGCACCCTTTAATATCCCACCCAGTCTAATCCCACTCTCCCCCTCACTCCCCGCACCCTTTAATATCCCACCCAGTCTAATCCCACTCTCCCCCCTCACTCCCCGCACCCTTTAATATCCCACCCAGTCTAATCCCGCTCTCCCCCTCACTCCCCGCACCCTTTAATATCCCACCCAGTCTAATCCCACTCTCCCCCTCACTCCCCGCACCCTTTAATATCCCACCCAGTCTAATCCCGCTCTCCCCCCTCACTCCCCGCACCCTTTAATATCCCACCCAGTCTAATCCCACTCTCCCCCTCACTCCCCGCACCCTTTAATATCCCACCTGGTCTAATCCCGCTCTCCCCCTCACTCCCCGCACCCTTTAATATCCCACCCAGTCTAATCCCGCTCTCCCCCTCACTCCCCGCACCCTTTAAATATCCCACCCGGTCTAATCCCGCTCTCCCCCTCACTCCCCGCACCCTTTAAATATCCCACCCGGTCTAATCCCGCTCTCCCCCTCACTCCCCGCACCCTTTAAATATCCCACCCAGTCTAATCCCACTCTCCCCCTCACTCCCCGCACCCTTTAATATCCCACCCAGTCTAATCCCACTCTCCCCCCTCACTCCCCGCACCCTTTAATATCCCACCCAGTCTAATCCCACTCTCATCCTCACTCCCCACGCCCTTTAATATCCCACCCAGTCTAATCCCACTCTCCCCCTCACTCCCTGCACCCTTTAATATCCCACCCAGTCCCCTCTCTCTCTCTCTCTCTGTCCCCTGTCCCCCTCTCTCTCTCTCCCCACTGTCCCCCTCTCTCTCTCTCCCCACTGTCCCCCTCTCTCTCTCTCCCGTGTCCCTCTCTCTCCCCTGTCCCCCCCTCTCTCTCTCCCCACTGTCCCCCTCTCTCTCTCTCCACTGTCCCTCTCTCTCTCTCTCCCCACTGTCCCTCTCTCTCTCTCTCTCCCCACTGTCCCCCTCTCTCTCTCCCCACTGTCCCCCTCTCTCTCTCCCCACTGTCCCCCTCTCTCTCTCCCCACTGTCCCCCTCTCTCTCTCCCCACTGTCCCCCTCTCTCTCTCTCCCCACTGTCCCCCTCTCTCTCTCTCCCCACTGTCCCCCCCTCTCTCTCTCTCTCTCCCCACTGTCCCCCTCTCTCTCTCTCTCTCTCCCCACTGTCCCCCTCTCTCTCTCTCTCTCCCCACTGTCCCCCTCTCTCTCTCTCCCCCACTGTCCCCCTCTCTCTCTCTCCCCACTGTCCCCCTCTCTCTCTCTCCCCACTGTCCCCCTCTCTCTCTCTCCCCACTGTCCCCCTCTCTCTCTCTCCCCACTGTCCCCCTCTCTCTCTCTCCCCACTGTCCCCCTCTCTCTCTCTCCCCACTGTCCCCCTCTCTCTCTCTCCCCACTGTCCCCCTCTCTCTCTCTCCCCTGTCCCCTCTCTCTCTCTCCCCTGTCCCCCTCTCTCTCTCTCCCCTGTCCCCTCTCTCTCTCTCCCCTGTCCCCCTCTCTCTCTCTCCCCTGTCCCCCTCTCTCTCTCTCCCCTGTCCCCCTCTCTCTCTCTCTCTCCCCTGTCCCCCTCTCTCTTTCTCTGTCCCCCCCTCTCTCTCCCCTGTCCCCCTCTCTCTCTCCCCACTGTCGTCCCCCTCTCTCTCTCCCCTGTCCCCCTCTCTCTCTCCCCACTGTCGTCCCCCTCTCTCTCTCCCCTGTCCCCCTCTCTCTCTCTCCCCTGTCCCCCTCTCTCTCTCCCCACTGTCCCCCTCTCTCTCTCCCTTTCTCTCCCCTGTTCCCCTCTCTCTCTCTGTCCCCCCCTCTCTTTCCCCACCGTCCCTCCCTCTCTCTCTCCCCTGTCCCCCTCTCTCTCTCCCCTGTCCCCCTCTATCTCTCCCCTGTCCCCCTCTCTCTCTCTCCCCTGACCCCCTCTCTCTTTCTCTGTCCCCCACGCTCTCTCTCCCCACTGTCCCCTCTCTCTCTCTGTCCCCTTCTCTCCTCTCCCTTGTCCCCAACTTCACACCCCGTACACCCATCAGCTCCCAACCCCCTCTCCATCTCTTTCCCTCGCTGTCCCCCTCCCCCTCTTGCCTGTACCGCTCCCCCCTCACCCTCCCCGTCCGCCCCCTCTCTCACCCTCCCCCCTTTCCCATCCACCCCCCTCTCTCACCCTCCCACCTCCCCATCATCCCTCCTCACCACCTCCCCCCTCCCCCCTCCCCTCCGCCTCCCCTCCCCTTCCCCCTCCCCTTCCCCTCCCCTTCCCCTCACCTTCCCCTCCCCCACCCCTCCCCTTACCCTCCCCCTCCCCTTACCCTCCCCCTCCCCTCACCTTCCCCTCCCCTCCCCTTCCCCTCCCCTCCCCTCCCCTTCCCCTCCTCTCACCTTCCCCTCCCCCTCCCCTCCGCTTCCCCTCCCCTCCCCTCACCTTCCCCTCCCCTCCCCTCACCTTCCCCTACCCCCTCCCCCTCCCCCTCCCCTCACCTTCCCCTCCCCCTCTCCCTCCCCTCACCTTCCCCTCCCCCTCCCCCTCCCCTCCCCTCACCTTATCCTCACCTTCCCCTCCCCCTCCCCGCACCTTCCCCTACCCCTCCCCTCCCCCTCCCCTCACCTCACCTTCCCCTCCCCCTCCCCTCACCTTATCCTCACCTTCCCCTCCCCCTCCCCGCACCTTCCCCTCCCCCCTCACCCACTCCCTGTCTCTCTCCCTCTCTCTATCTGTCCATTAACTGGTGCTCGGTGACGAAGCTGTTGGACTCTGAACCCTGAACCCTGACCCCTGCACTCGGCGTGTTGCTCAGGGTGGGGGTTGGGGGGTGACTGTGATCCAGAGGCCGGGGAGGACATTTCCGGATCCCCTGCTCCCCGATCGGCCAGCGTCACCGGACACTTAGAACTGCCCGGGGGGGGTGGGGGAGGCCATTCAGCCCCTCTCCCGCCTGCTGGCCCCCCCAATCCAACACCATCGCGCCTGACCTTCCACCTCGATCCCACTCCCTCCGCGTCCGAGCGAGGGGAGAAATCCCGCCTTGCTGACCCCTTATCCTCGGGACTGTGACCCTCTCACCCCCACCCCGCCCCCCTCCCCCACTTCGTTCTAGACCCTCCAGCTGGGGGCCAGGGAAACAACCCCCTCAGGATCGAGCCTGACCAACAACCTCCCTCCCCCCACCGTCTCCGTCTCCGAATTTGATCCTTTCCAACGACATTGCCTCTCGTTTCGCCAACTTTCGGAGAATTCCGGCACCCCCCACCCATCCCGCTCGGTCTCTGTCACTGGCACAGACCCCTTCCTCTCAGCCTCGGGATCGACCCAGTGAACCTTCACCGCTCTGGCCCTAGGAGCTGGGTCTGTATTCACAGAGTCACACACACAGAGCAGAAGAGGCCCTTCGGCCCATCGAGTCTGCGCCGACCACGGTGAGAAACACCTGACCTTCCTCCCTAATCCCCATTGACCAGCACTTGGCCCCATAGCCTTGAATGTTGATGAGGTGCCAAGTGCTCATCCAGGTACTTTTTAAAGGATGTGAGGCTAACCCACCTCCACCACCCTCCCAGGCAGCGCATTCCAGACCCTCACCACCCTCTGGGTCAAAAAAGTTTTCCCTCACATCCCCCCCTAAACCTCCTGCCCCCTCACCTTGAACTTATGTCCCCCTCGTGAC
>NW_027600416.1:0-14926 GCF_964194155.1 Cetorhinus maximus | reverse complement strand
CAATCAGAGCCAAATGGAGCCAAAGAGAGTCAAACAGAGCGAAACAGAGCCAAACAGAGCCAAACAGAGCGAAACAGAGCAAAACAGATTGAGACAGTGAAAAACACAGCAAAACAGAGACAAACAGAGCCAAACAGAGCCAAAGAGAGGCAAACAGAGCAAAACAGAGTGAAACAGACCAAAACTGAGCCAAACAGAGGAAAACAGTGCCAAACAGAGCCAAAGAGAGTCAAACAGAGCAAAACAGAGCCCACCTCTCTATCTGCCCCACTCTCACTGCCCCACTCTCACTGCCTCAACTCTCTCTGCCCCTCTCTCTCTGCGCCTCTCTCGCTGCCCCTCTCTCTCTGCCCCTCTCTCTCTGCCCCTATCTCTCTGCCCCAACTCTCTCTGCCTCTCTCACTCTGCCCATCGCTCTCTGCCCCTCTCTCTCTGCCTCTCTCACTCTGCCCATATCTCTCTGCCCCAATCTCTCTGCCCCAATCTCTCTGCCCCAATCTCACTGCCCCAACTCTCTCTGCCCCACTCTCTCTGCCCCACTCTCTCTGCCCCTATCTCCCTGCCTCACACTCTCTGCCTCTCACTCTCTTCGTCTCACTCTCTGCCTCTCACTCTGCACTTTCACTCTGCCCCTCTCTCTCCGCCCCTCTCTCTCTGCACCACTCTCTCTGCCTCACTCTCTCTGCCCCTCTCTCTCTGCCAGAATATCTCTGCCCCAGTCTCACTGCCCCAAATCTCTCTGCCCCACTCTCTCTGCCCCACTCTCTGTGCCCCTCTCTCTCTGCCCTTCTCTCTCTGCCCTTCTCTCTCTGCCCCTCTCTCTCTGCACCTCTCTCTCTGCACCTCTCCCCCCCTCTCTCTCTGCCAGTCTCCTCTCTACCCGTCTCTCTCTGCCCCTCGCTCTCTGCCCCAGTCTCACTGCCCCAACACTCTCTGCCCCACTCTGCCCCTCTCTCTCTGCCCCTCTCTCTCTGCCCCTCTCTCTCTGCCCCTCTCTCTCTGCCCCACTTTCTCTGCTCCTCTCTCTCTGCCCCTCCCTATCTGCCCCACTCTCACTGCCCCACTCTCACTGCCTCAACTCTCTCTGCCCCTCTCTCTCTGCGCCTCTCTCGCTGCCCCTCTCTCTCTGCCCCTCTCTCTGCCCCAACTCTCTCTGCCTCTCTCACTCTGCCCATCTCTCTCTGCCCCTCCCTCTCTGCCTTTCTCACTCTGCCCATCTCTCTCTGCCCCAATCTCTCTGCCCCAATCTCACTGCCCCAACTCTCTCTGCCCCACTCTCTCTGCCCCACTCTCTCTGCCCATATCTCCCTGCCTCACACTCTCTGCCTCTCACTCTCTTCCTCTCACTCTCTTCCTCTCACTCTCTGCCTCTCACTCTCTGCCTCTCACTCTCTGCCTCTCACTCTGCCCCTCTCTCTCTGCCCCTCTCTCTCTGCCCCTCTCTCTCTGCCCCTCTCTCGCTGCCCCACTCTCGCTGCCTCTCTCTCTCTGCCCCCCTCTCTCTGCCTCTCTCCCTCTGCCTCTCTGTCTCTGCCCCTTTCTCTCTGCCCCACTCTCTCTGCCCCACTCTCTCTGCCCCACTCTCTCTGCCCCACTCTCTCTGCCCCAATCTCTCTGCCCCACTCTCTCTGCCCCTCTCTCTCTGACCCTATCGCCCTGCCTCACACTCTCTGCCCCTCTCTCTCTGCCCCCCTCTCTCTGTTCCTCTCTCTATGCCCCACTCACTCTGCCTCACCCTCTCTGCCCCTCTCACTCTGCCTCACTCCCTCTTCCTCTCTCTCTCTGACCCTCTCCCTCTGCCCCTCTCACTCTGCCCCTCTCTCTCTCTCTCTGCCTCTCTCTCTCTGCCTCTCTCGCTCTGCCTCTCTCGCTCTGCCTCTCTCGCTCTGCCTCTCTCGCTCTGCCTCTCTCTCTCTGCCTCTCTCTCTCAGCCCCTCTCCCTCTGCCACTTTCTCTCTCTGCCTCTCTCCCTCTGACCCTTTCTCTCTGCCCCTCTCACTCTGCCTTTCTCCCTCTGCCCTTCCATCTCTGCCCCTCTCTCTCTGCCCCTCTCTCTCTGTGCCTCTCTCTCTGCCTCACTCTCTCCACCTCTCCCCCTCTGCCCCACTCTCATTGCCCCTCTCTCTCTGCCCCAACTCTCTCTGCCCCACTCTCTCTGCCGCACTCTCTGTGCCGCACTCTCTCTGTCCCACTCTCTCTGCCGCACTCTCTGTGCCGCATTCTCTCTGCCTCACTCCCTCTGCCCCACTCTACCTACCCCAATCTCTCTGCCCCAATCTCTCTGCCCCAATCTCTCTGCCCCAATCTCTCTGCCCCAATCTCTCTGCCTCAATCTCTCTGCCCCAAACTCTATGCCTCAATCCCTATGTCCCAACTCTCACTGCCCCAACTCTCACTGCCCCAACTCTCTCAGCCTCAGTCTCCCTGCCCCATTCTCTCTGACCCACTCTCTCTGCCCCTCGCTCTCTGCCCCAACTCTCTCTGCCTCTCTCACTCTGCCCCTCTCTGCCTCATTCTCTCTGCATCTCTAACTCTGCCCCTCTCGCTCTGCCCCTCTCTATCTGCTCCTCTCTCTCTGCCTCTCTATCTCTGCCTCTTGCACTCTGCCCATCTCTCTCTGCCTCTCTCACTCTGCCCATCTCTCTCTGCCCCTGTCTCTCTGCCTCTCTCACTCTGCCCATCTCTCTGCCCCTCTCTCTCTGCTCCTCCCTCTCTGCCCATCTCTCTCTGCCCCTCTCTGCCCCTCTCTGCCAGTCTGTCTCTGCCCCTCACTTTCAGCCGCTCTCTCTCTGCCCCTCTCTCTCTGCCCCTCTCTCTCTGCCCCTCTCTCTGCTTCTCTCTCTCTGCCCCTCCCTCTCTGCCCCTCTCTCTCTGCCCCTCTCTCTCTGCCCCTCTCTCTCTGCCCCTCTCTCTCTGCCCCTCTCTCTCTGCCCCTCTCTCTCTGCCCCTCTCTCGCTGCCCCACTCTCGCTGCCTCTCTCTCTCTGCCCCCCTCTCTCTGCCTCTCTCTCTCTGCCTCTCTCTCTCTGCCCCACTCTCTCTGCCCCACTCTCTCTGCCCCACTCTCTCTGCCCCACTCTCTCTGCCCCACTCTCTCTGCCCCACTCTCTCTGCCCCACTCTCTCTGCCCCAATCTCTCTGCCCCACTCTCTCTGCCCCTCTCTCTCTGCCCCTATCGCCCTGCCTCACACTCTCTGCCCCTCTCTCTCTGCCCCCCTCTCTCTGTTCCTCTCTCTATGCCCCACTCACTCTGCCTCACCCTCTCTGCCCCTCTCACTCTGCCTCACTCCCTCTTCCTCTCTCTCTCTGACCCTCTCCCTCTGCCCCTCTCACTCTGCCCCTCTCTCTCTCTCTGCCTCTCTCTCTCTGCCTCTCTCTCTCTGCCTCTCTCTCTCTGCCTCTCTCTCTCTGCCTCTCTCTCTCTGCCTCTCTCTCTCTGCCCCTCTCCCTCTGCCACTTTCTCTCTCTGCCTCTCTCCCTCTGATCCTTTCTCTCTGCCCCTCTCACTCTGCCTTTCTCCCTCTGCCCTTCCATCTCTGCCCCTCTCTCTCTGCCTCTCTCTCTCTGTGCCTCTCTCTCTGCCTCACTCTCTCCACCTCTCCCCCTCTACCCCACTCTCATTGACCCTCTCTCTCTGCCCCAACTCTCTCTGCCCCACTCTCTCTGCCGCACTCTCTGCGCCGCACTCTCTCTGCCCCACTCTCTCTGCCGCACTCTCTGTGCCGCACTCTCCCTGCCTCACTCCCTCTGCCCCACTCTACCTACCCCAATCTCTCTGCCCCAATCTCTCTGCCCCAATCTCTCTGCCTCAATCTCTCTGCCCAACTCTCTCTGCCCCTCTCTCTCTGCCCCTATCTCCCTGCCTCACACTCTCTGCCCCTCTCTCTCTGCCCCTCTCTGCCTCACCCTCTCTGCCTCTCACTCTCTGCCTCTCACTCTCTGCCTCTCACTCTCTGCCTCTCACTCTCTGCCCCTCTCTCTCTGCCTCACTCCCTCTTCCTCTCTCTCTCTGACCCTCTCCCTCTGCCCCTCTCACTCTGCCCCTTTCTCTCCCTGCCTCTCTCCCTCTGCCCCTTTCTCTCTGCCCCTCTCACTCTGCCTCTCTCCCTCAGCCCCTCCATCTCTGCCCCTCTCTCTCTGCCCCTCTCTCTCTCTGCCGCACTCTCTCTGCCCCACTCCCTCTGCCCCACTCTACCTGCCCCAATCTCTCTGCCCCAATCTCTCTGCCCCAAACTCTATGCCCGAATCCCTATGCCCCAACTCGCACTGCCCCAACTCTCACTGCCCCAACTCTCTCAGCCTCAGTCTCCCTGCCCCATTCTCTCTGCCCCTCGCTCTCTGCCCCAACTCTCTCTGCTTCTCTCACACTGCCCATCTCTCTCTGCCCCAATCTCTCTGCCCCTCTCTCTCTGCCCCTCTCTCTCTGCCCCTCTCTCTCTGCCCCTCTCTCTCTGCCCCTCTCTCTCTGCCCCTCTATCTCTGCCTCTCTATCTCTGCCTCTTGCACTCTGCCCATCTCTCTCTGCCTCTCCCCCTCTGCCCATCTCTCTCTGCCCCTGTCTCTCTGCCTCTCTCTCTCTCTGCCTCTCTCACTCTGCCCATCTCTCTGCCCCTCTCTCTCTGCTCCTCCCTCTCTGCCCCTCTCTCTCTGCCCCTCTCTGCCCCTCTCTCTCTGCCCCTCTCTGCCAGTCTGTCTCTGCCCCTCACTTTCAGCCGCTCTCTCGCTGCCTCACTCTCTCTGCCTCACTCTCTCTGCCCCTCTCTCTCTGCCCCTCTCTATCTGCCCCTCTCTATCTGCCCCTCTCTATCTGCCCCTCTCTATCTGCCCTTCTCTCTCTGTCACTCCCTCTCTGCCCCTCTCTCTCTGCCCCTCTCTCTCTGCCCCTCTCTCTCTGCCCTTCTCTCTGCTTCTCTCTCTCTGCCCTCTCTCTGCTTCTCTCTCTCTGCCCCACGCTCTCTGCCCCACGCTCTCTGCCCCAGTCTCACTGCCCCAAATTTCTCTGCCCCACTCTCTCTGCCCCTCTCTCTCTGCCCCTCTCTCTCTGCCCCTCTCTCTCTGCCTCTCTCACTCTGCCCATCTCTCTCTGCCAGAATCTCTCTGCCCCAGTCTCACTGCAATCCCAAATCTCTCTGCCCCACTCTCTCTGCCCCACTCTCTGTGCCCCCTCTCTCTCTGCCCTTCTCTCTCTGCCCCTCTCTCTCTGCCCCTCTCCCCCCCCTCTCTCTCTGCCCGTCCTTTCTACCCCTCTCTCTCTGCCCCTCTCTCTCTGCCCCTCTCTCTCTGCCCCTCTCTATCTGCCCACTCCCACTGCCCCACTCTCACTGCCTCAACCTCTCTCTGCCCCACTCTCTCTGCCCCACTCTCGCTGCCCCTCTCTCTCTGCCTCTCTCTGCCCCTCCCTCTCTGCCTCTCTCACTCTGCCCATCTCTCTCTGCCCCAATCTCTCTGCCCCAATCTCACTGCCCCAACTCTCTCTGCCCCACTCTCTCTGCCCCACTCTCTCTGCCCCACTCTGTCTGCCCCTCTCTCTCTGCCCCTCTCTCTCAGATCCTCTCTCTCTGCCCCTCTCTCTCTGCCCCACTCTCTCTGCCTCACTCTCTCTGCCCCTCTCTCTCTGCCCCTCTCTCTCTGCCCCACTCTCACTGACCCAACTCTCGCTGCCCCACTCTCGCTGCCTCTCTCTCTCTGCCCCCCTCTCTCTACCTCTCTCTCTCTGCCTCTCTCTCTCTGCCCCACTCTCTCTGCCCCACTCTCTCTGCCCCACTCTCTCTGCCCCACTCTCTCTGCCCCACTGTCTCTGCCCCAATCTCTCTGCCCCTCTCTCTCTGCCACTATCTCCCTGCCTCACACTCTCTGCCCCTCTCTCTCTGCCCCTCTCTCTCAGCTCCTCTCTCTCTGTCCCTCTCTCTATGCCTCACTCCCTCTGCTCCTCTCTCTCTGCCCCTCCATCTCTGCCCCTCCATCTCTGCCCCTCCATCTCTGCCCCTCCATCTCTGCCCCTCCATCTCTGCCCCTCCATCTCTGCCCCTCCATCTCTGCCCCTCCATCTCTGCCCCTCTCTCTCTCTGCTCCTCCCTCTCTCTGCCCCTCTCTCTCTGCCCCACTCTGCCTCACTCTCTCTGCCCCTCTCTCTCTGCCCCTCTCTATCTGCCCCTCTCTATCTGCCCCTCTCTATCTGCCCCTCTCTATCTGCCCTTCTCTCTCTGTCACTCCCTCTCTGCCCCTCTCTCTCTGCCCCTCTCTCTCTGCCCCTCTCTCTCTGCCCTTCTCTCTGCTTCTCTCTCTCTGCCCCTCTCTCTGCTTCTCTCTCTCTGCCCCACGCTCTCTGCCCCACGCTCTCTGCCCCAGTCTCACTGCCCCAAATTTCTCTGCCCCACTCTCTCTGCCCCTCTCTCTCTGCCCCTCTCTCTCTGCCCCTCTCTCTCTGCCTCTCTCACTCTGCCCATCTCTCTCTGCCAGAATCTCTCTGCCCCAGTCTCACTGCCCCAAATCTCTCTGCCCCACTCTCTCTGCCCCACTCTCTGTGCCCCTCTCTCTCTGCCCTTCTCTCTCTGCCCCTCTCTCTCTGCCCCTCTCCCCCCCTCTCTCTCTGCCCGTCCTTTCTACCCCTCTCTCTCTGCCCCTCTCTCTCTGCCCCTCTCTCTATGCCCCTCTCTCTCTGCCCCTCTCTATCTGCCCCACTCCCACTGCCCCACTCTCACTGCCTCAACTCTCTCTGCCCCACTCTCTCTGCCCCACTCTCGCTGCCCCTCTCTCTCTGCCCATCTCTCTCTGCCCCTCCCTCTCTGCCTCTCTCACTCTGCCCATCTCTCTCTGCCCCAATCTCTCTGCCCCAATCTCACTGCCCCAACTCTCTCTGCCCCACTCTCTCTGCCCCACTCTCTCTGCCCCACTCTGTCTGCCCCTCTCTCTCTGCCCCTCTCTCTCAGATCCTCTCTCTCTGCCCCTCTCTCTCTGCCCCACTCTCTCTGCCTCACTCTCTCTGCCCCTCTCTCTCTGCCCCTCTCTCTCTGCCCCACTCTCACTGACCCAACTCTCGCTGCCCCACTCTCGCTGCCTCTCCCTCTCTGCCCCCCTCTCTCTACCTCTCTCTCTCTGCCTCTCTCTCTCTGCCCCACTCTCTCTGCCCCACTCTCTCTGCCCCACTCTCTCTGCCCCACTGTCTCTGCCCCAATCTCTCTGCCCCTCTCTCTCTGCCACTATCTCCCTGCCTCACACTCTCTGCCCCTCTCTCTCTGCCCCTCTCTCTCAGCTCCTCTCTCTCTGTCCCTCTCTCTATGCCTCACTCCCTCTGCTCCTCTCTCTCTGCCCCTCCATCTCTGCCCCTCCATCTCTGCCCCTCCATCTCTGCCCCTCCATCTCTGCCCCTCCATCTCTGCCCCTCCATCTCTGCCCCTCCATCTCTGCCCCTCCATCTCTGCCCCTCTCTCTCTCTGCCCCTCTCTCTCTCTGCCCCTCTCTCTCTGTGCCTCTCTCTCTGCCTCTCTCTCTCCACCTCTCCCCCTCTGCCCCACTCTCATTGCCCCTCTCTCTCTGCCCCAACTCTCTCTGCCCCACTCTCTCTGCCCCACTCTCTCTGCCGCATTCTCTCTGCCCCACTCTCTCTGCCCCACTCTCTCTGCCACAATCTCTCTGCCCCACTCTCTCTCTGCCCCTCTCTCTCTGCCCCTCTCTCTCTGCCCCTCTCTCTCTGCCCATCCCTCTCTGCCCCTCTCTCTCTGCCCCTCTCTCTCTGCCCCTCCCTCTCTGCCCCTCCCTCTCTGCCCCTCCCTCTCTGCCCCACTCTCTCTGCCCCACTCTCTCTGCCCCACTCTCTGCCACAATCTCTCTGCCCCTCTCTCTCACTGCCCCACTCTCACTTCCCCAACTCTCTCTGTCCCTCTCCCTCTGCCTCACACCCTCTGCCCCTCTCTCTCTGCCCCTCCATCTCTGCCCCTCTCTCTCTCTGCCCCTCTCTCTCTGCCCCTCTCTCTCTGCCCCTCTCTCTCTCTGCCCCTCTCTCTCTTTGCCCCTCTCTCTCTGCACCTCTCTCTCTCTGTCCCTCTCTCTCAGCCCCTCTCTCTCAGCTCCTCTCTCTCTGCCCCTCTCTCTCTGCCCCACTCTGCCCCACTCTCAATGCCCGTCTCTCTCTGCCTCTGTTTCTCTCTGCCTCTCTCCCTCTGCCTCTCTCCCTCTGCCTCTCTCCCTCTGCCTCTCTCCCTCTGCCTCTCTCCCTCTGCCCCTTTCTCTCTGCCCCTCTCACTCTGCCTCTCTCCCTCTGCCCCTCCATCTCTGCCTCTATCTCTCTGCCCCTCTCTCTCTGCCCCTCTCTCTCTGCCCCACTCTCTCTGCCCCTCTCTCTCTGCCCCTCTCTCTCTGCCCCTCTCTCTCTGCCTCTCTCTCTCCACCTCTCCCCCTCTGCCCCACTCTCATTGCCCATCTCTCTCTGCCCCAACTCTCTCTGCCCCACTCTCTCTGCCGCACTCTCTCTGCCCCAATCTCTCTGCCCCAATCTCTCTGCCCCAATCTCTATGCCCCAATCCCTATGACCCAATCCCTATGACCCAACTCTAACTGCCCCAACTCTCACTGCCCCAACTCTCTCAGCCTCAGTCTCTCTGCCCCACTCTCTCTGCCCCTCGCTCTCAGCCCCTCTCTCGCTGCCTCACTCTCTCAGCCTCACACTCTCTGCCTCTCTCTCTGCCTCACTCTCTCTGCCCCTCTCTCTCTCTGCCCCTCTCTCTCTGCCCCTCTCTATCAGCCCCTCTCTCTCTGCCTCTCTATCTCTGCCTCTTGCAATCTGCCCATCTCTCTCTGCCTCTCTCACTCTGCCCATCTCTCTCTGCCCCTCTCTCTCTGCCTCTCTCTCTCTGCCTCTCTCACTCTGCCCATCTCTCTGCCACTCACTCAATGCTCCTCTCTCTCTGCCCCTCTCTGCCCCTCTCTCTCTGCCGCTCTCTCTCTGCCAGTCTGTCTCTGCCCCTCACTTTCAGCCGCTCTCTCCCTGCCTCACTCTCCCTGCCTCACTCTCTCTGCTTCACTCTCTCTGTCCCTCTCTCTCTGCCCCTCTCTCTCTGCCCCTCTCTCTCTGCCCCTCTCTCTCTGCCCCTCTCTCTCTGCCCATCTCTCTCTGCCCCTCTCTCTCTGACACTCTCTATCTTCCCCTCTCTCTCTGCCCCTTTCTCTCTGTCACGCCCTCTCTGCCCCTCTCTCTCTGTCCCTCTCTCTCTGCCCCTCTCTCTCTGCCCCTCTCTCTCTGCCCCTCTCTCTCTGCCCCTCTCTCTCTGCCCCTCTCTCTCTGCCCCTCTCTCTCTGCCCCTCTCTCTCTGCCCCTCTCTCTCTGCCCCTCTCTCTCTGCCCCTCTCTCTCTGCCCCTCTCTCTCTGCCCCTCTCTCTCTGCCCCTCTCTCTCTGCGTCTCTCTCTCTGCGTCTCTCTCTCTGCCCCACGCTCTCTGCCCCACTCTCTCAGCACCAGTCTCACTGCGCCAAATCTCTCTGCCCCACTCTCTGTGCCCCTCTCTCTCTGCCCCACTCTCTCTGCCTCTCTCACTCTGCCCATCTCTCTCTGCCAGAATATCTCTGCCCCAGTCTCACTGCCCCAAATCTCTCTGCCCCACTCTCTCTGCCCCACTCTCTCTGCCCCACTCTCTCTGCCCTTCCCTCTCTGCCCCTCTCTCTCTGCACCTCTCCCCCCCTCTCCCTCTGCCCCTCTCTACTCTACCCCTCTCTCTCTGCCCCTCGCTCTCTGCCCCAGTCTCACTGCCCCAACACTCTCTGCCCCTCTCTCTCTGCCCCTCTCTTTCTGCACCACTCTCACTGCCCCACTCTCACTGCCCCATCTCTCTCTGCCCCTCTCTCTCTGCCCCTCTCCCCCCCTCTCTCACTGCCCCTCTCCTCTCTACCCCTCTCTCTCTGCCCCTCTCTCTCTGCCCCAGTCTCACTGCCCCAACATTCTATGCCCATCACTCTCTGCCCCTGTCTCTCTGCCCCCCTCTCTCTGCCCCTCTCTCTCTGCCCCTCTATCTGCCCCACTCTCACTGCCCCACTCTCACTGCCCCACTCTCACTGCCTCAACTCTCTCTGCCCCTCTCTCTCTGCGCCTCTCTCGCTGCCCCTCTCTCTCTGCCCCTCTCTCTCTGCCCCTCTCTCTCTGCCCCAACTCTCTCTGCCTCTCTCACTCTGCCCATCTCTCTCTGCCCCTCTCTCTCTGCCTCTCTCACTCTGCCCATCTCTCTCTGCCCCAATCTCTCTGCCCCAATCTCACTGCCCCAACTCTCTCTGCCCCAACTCTCTCTGCCCCACTCTCTCTGCCCCTATCTCCCTGCCTCACACTCTCTGCCTCTCACTCTCTTCGTCTCACTCTCTGCCTCTCACTCTGCACTTTCACTCTGCCCCTCTCTCTCCGCCCTCTCTCTCTGCACCACTCTCTCTGCCTCACTCTCTCTGCCCCTCTCTCTCTGCCAGAATATCTCTGCCCCAGTCTCACTGCCCCAAATCTCTCTGCCCCACTCTCTGCCCCACTCTCTGTGCCCCTCTCTCTCTGCCCTTCCCTCTCTGCCCTTCTCTCTCTGCACCTCTCTCTCTGCACCTCTCCCCCCTCTCTCTCTGCCAGTCTCCTCTCTACCCGTCTCTCTCTGCCCCTCGCTCTCTGCCCCAGTCTCACTGCCCCAACACTCTCTGCCCCACTCTCTCTGCCCCTCTCTCTCTGCCCCTCTCTCTCTGCCCCTCTCTCTCTGCCCCTCTCTCTCTGCCCCTCTCTCTCTGCCCTCTCTCTGCCCCTCTCTCTCTGCCCCTCTCTCACTGCCCCTCTCTCTCTGCCCCTCTCTCTCTGCCCCTCTCTCTCTGCTCCTCTCTCTCTGCCCCTCTCTATCTGCCCCACTCTCACTGCCCCACTCTCACTGCCTCAACTCTCTCTGCCCCTCTCTCTCTGCGCCTCTCTCGCTGCCCCTCTCTCTCTGCCCCTCTCTCTCTGCCCCAACTCTCTCTGCCTCTCTCACTCTGCCCATCTCTCTCTGCCCCTCTCTCTCTGCCTCTCTCACTCTGCCCATCTCTCTCTCTGCCCCAATCTCTCTGCCCCAATCTCACTGCCCCAACTCTCTCTGCCCCACTCTCTCTGCCCCTATCTCCTGCCTCACACTCTCTGCCTCTCACTCTCTTCCTCTCACTCTCTTCCTCTCACTCTCTTCCTCTCACTCTCTTCCTCTCACTCTCTTCCTCTCACTCTCTTCCTCTCACTCTCTGCCTCTCACTCTCTGCCTCTCACTCTCTGCCTCTCACTCTCTGCCTCTCACTCTCTGCCTCTCACTCTCTGCCTCTCACTCTGCCCCTCTCTCTCTGCCCCTCTCTCTCTGCCCCTCTCTCGCTGCCTCTCTCTCTCTGCCCCCCTCTCTCTGCCTCTCTCTCTCTGCCTCTCTCTCTCTGCCCCTTTCTCTCTGCCCCACTCTCTCTGCCCCACTCTCTCTGCCCCACTCTCTCTGCCCCACTCTCTCTGCCCCACTCTCTCTGCCCCACTCTCTCTGCCCCAATCTCTCTGCCCCACTCTCTCTGCCCCTCTCTCTCTGCCCCTATCGCCCTGCCTCACACTCTCTGCCCCTCTCTCTCTGCCCCCCCCTCTCTGTTCCTCTCTCTATGCCCCACTCACTCTGCCTCACCCTCTCTGCCCCTCTCACTCTGCCTCACTCCCTCTTCCTCTCTCTCTCTGACCCTCTCCCTCTGCCCCTCTCACTCTTCCCCTCTCTCTCTCTCTGCCTCTCTCTCTCTGCCTCTCTCTCTCTGCCTCTCTCTCTCTGCCTCTCTCTCTCTGCCTCTCTCTCTCAGCCCCTCTCCCTCTGCCACTTTCTCTCTCTGCCTCTCTCCCTCTGCCCCTTTCTCTCTGCCCCTCTCACTCTGCCTTTCTCCCTCTGCCCTTCCATCTCTGCCCCTCTCTCTCTGCCCCTCTCTCTCTGTGCCTCTCTCTCTGCCTCACTCTCTCCACCTCTCCCCCTCTGCCCCACTCTCATTGCCCCTCTCTCTCTGCCCCAACTCTCTCTGCCCCACTCTCTCTGCCGCACTCTCTGTGCCGCACTCTCTCTGCCTCACTCCCTCTGCCCCACTCTACCTACCCCAATCTCTCTGCCCCAATCTCTCTGCCCCAATCTCTCTGCCTCAATCTCTCTGCCCCAAACTCTATGCCTCAATCCCTATGTCCCAACTCTCACTGCCCCAACTCACACTGCCCCAACTCTCTCAGCCTCAGTCTCCCTGCCCCATTCTCTCTGACCCACTCTCTCTGCCCCTCGCTCTCTGCCCCAACTCTCTCTGCCTCTCTCACTCTGCCCCTCTCTCTCTGCCTCATTCTCTCTGCATCTCTAATCTGCCCCTCTCTCTCTGCCCCTCTCTATCTGCTCCTCTCTCTCTGCCTCTCTATCTCTGCCTCTTGCACTCTGCCCATCTCTCTCTGCCTCTCTCACTCCGCCCATCTCTCTCTGCCCCTGTCTCTCTGCCTCTCTCACTCTGCCCATCTCTCTGCCCCTCTCTCTCTGCTCCTCCCTCTCTGCCCATCTCTCTCTGCCCCTCTCTGCCCCTCTCTCTCTGCCCCTCTCTGCCAGTCTGTCTCTGCCCCTCACTTTCAGCCGCTCTCTCTCTGCCCCTCTCTCTCTGCCCCTCTCTCTGCTTCTCTCTCTCTGCCCCTCTCTCTGCTTCTCTCTCTCTGCCCCACGCTCTCTGCCCCACTCTCTATGCCCCAAATTTCTCTGCCCCACGCTCTCTGCCCCACTCTCTATGCCCCAAATTTCTCTGCCCCACTCTCTGTGCCCCACTCTGTGCCCCACTCTCTGTGCCCCACTCTCTCTGCCCCTCTCTCTCTGCCCCTCTCTCTCTGCCCCTCTCTCTCTGCCCCTCTCTCTCTGCCCCTCTCTCTCTGCCCCTCTCTCTCTGCCCCTCTCTCTCTGCCCCTCTCTCTCTGCCCCTCTCTCTCTGCCTCTCTCACTCTGCACCAATCTCTCTGCCCCTCTCTCTCTGCCCCACTCTCTCTGCCCCACTCTCTCTGCCCCACTCTCTCTGCCCCACTCTCTCTGCCCCACTCTCTCTGCCCCAATCTCTCTGCCCCAATCTCTCTGCCCAACTCTCTCTGCCCCTCTCTCTCTGCCCCTATCTCCCTGCCTCACACTCTCTGCCCCTCTCTCTCTGCCCCTCTCTGCCGCACTCTCTCTGCCTCACCCTCTCTGCCCCACTCTCTCTGCCTCACCCTCTCTGCCTCACCCTCTCTGCCTCTCTCTCTCTGCCCCTCTCTCTCTGCCTCACTCCCTCTTCCTCTCTCTCTCTGACCCTCTCCCTCTGCCCCTCTCTCTCTGCCCCTCTCTCTCTGCCCCTCTCTCTATGCCCCTCCCTCTCTGCCCCAACTCTCTCTGCCCCACTCTCTCTGCCGCACTCTCTCTGCCGCACTCTACCTGCCCCAATCTCTCTGCCCCAATCTCTCTGCCCCAAACTCTATGCCCCAATCCCTATGCCCCAACTCTCACTGCCTCATTCTCTCTGCATCTCTAACTCTGCCCCTCTCTCTCTGCCCCTCTCTATCTGCCCCTCTCTCTCTGCCCCTCTCTCTCTGCCCCTCTCTCTCTGCCCCTCTCTATCTGCCCCTCTCTATCTGCCCCTCTCTATCTGCCCCTCTATCTCTGCCCCTATCTCCCTGCCTCACACTCTCAGCCTCTCACTCTCTTCCTCTCACTCTCTTCCTCTCACTCTCTTCCTCTCACTCTCTTCCTCTCACTCTCTGCCTCTCTCTCTCTGCCCCTCTCTGCCCCTCTCTCTCTGCCCCTCTCTGCCAGTCTGTCTCTGCCCCTCACTTTCAGCCGCTCTCTCGCTGCCTCACTCTCTCTGCCTCACTCTCTCTGCCCCTCTCTCTCTGCCCCTCTCTATCTGCCCCTCTCTATCTGCCCCTCTCTATCTGCCCCTCTCTATCTGCCCCTCTCTATCTGCCCTTCTCTCTCTGTCACTCCCTCTCTGCCCCTCTCTCTCTGCCCCTCTCTCTCTGCCCTTCTCTCTGCTTCTCTCTCTCTGCCCCTCTCTCTGCTTCTCTCTCTCTGCCCCTCTCTCTGCTTCTCTCTCTCTGCCCCACGCTCTCTGCCCCAGTCTCACTGCCCCAAATTTCTCTGCCCCACTCTCTCTGCCCCTCTCTCTCTGCCCCTCTCTCTCTGCCCCTCTCTCTCTGCCCCTCTCTCTCTGCCTCTCTCACTCTGCCTCTCTCACTCTGCCCATCTCTCTCTGCCAGAATCTCTCTGCCCCAGTCTCACTGCCCCAAATCTCTCTGCCCCACTCTCTCTGCCCCACTCTCTGTGCCCCTCTCTCTCTGCCCTTCTCTCTCTGCCCCTCTCTCTCTGCCCCTCTACCCCCCTCTCTCTCTGCCCCTGTCCTTTCTACCCCTCTCTCTCTGCCCCTCTCTCTCTGCCCCTCTCTCTCTGCCCCTCTCTCTCTTGCCCCTCTCTCTCTGCCCCTCGCTCTCTGCCTCAGTCTCACTGCCCCAACACTCTCTGCCCCTCTCTCTCTGCCCCTCTCTCTCTGCCCCTCTCTCTCTGCCCCTCGCTCTCTGCCTCAGTCTCACTGCCCCAACACTCTCTGCCCCTCTCTCTCTGCCCCTCTCTTTCTGCACCACTCTCACTGCCCCATCTCTCTCTGCCCCATCTCTCTCTGCCCCTCTCTCTCTGCCCCTCTCCCCCCCTCTCTCACTGCCCCTCTCCTCTCTACCACTCTCTCTCTGCCCCTCTCTCTCTGCCCCAGTCTCACTGCCCCAACATTCTCTGCCCATCACTCTCTGCCCCTGTCTCTCTGCCCCCCTCTCTCTGCCCCTCTCTCTCTGCCCCTCTCTCTCTGCACCTCTCTATCTGCCCCACTCTCACTGCCCCACTCTCACTGCCTCAACTCTCTCTGCCCCTCTCTCTCTGCGCCTCTCTCGCTGCCCCTCTCTCTCTGCC
>NW_027600415.1:7500-14927 GCF_964194155.1 Cetorhinus maximus | reverse complement strand
GAAACAGAGAGAGAGAGTGTGAGACAGATACAGAGAGACAGTGAAACAGAGAGAAAGGAGAGAGAGAGAAACAGAAATTGAGACAGAGAGAGAGAAACAGAGAGAGGGAGAGAAACAGAGAGAGATGCAGAGAGAGAGAGAAACAGAGAGTGAGACAGAGAGAGAGTGAGAGAAGCAGGTAGAGAGAGAGACAGAGAGAGAGAGAAACGGAGAGAGAGACGGAGACAGAGAGGCATAGAGAGAGAGAGAGAAACAGGGTGAGAGAAAAACAGAGAGAGACAGAAAGAGAAAGACAGAGCAAGTGAGAGAGAGAAACAGAAAGAGAGAGAACGAGTTACAGAGAGAGAGAGAGAGTGAGAAACAGAGAGAGAGACAGAGAGAGGGAGACGAGTAGAGAGACAGACAGACAGAGACCGACTGAGGGACTGAATGAGAGAGACAAAGAGAAAATGAAAAGAGAGAGAGAGAGAGAAACAGAGAGAGAGACAGAAAGAGAAAGAGACAGACATACAGAGACAGAGAGAGAGAGAAAAGCAGAGAGAGAGAAACAGAAGGAGAGAAACAGAGAGAGAGAGAGAAAGGAGAGAGAGAAACAGAGAGAGAAACACAGAGAGAGAATGTGAGAAACAGAGAGAGAGACAGACATACAGAGACAGAGACAGAGAGAGACTGAATGAGAGAGACAGAGAGAGAGACAGAGAGAGAGATAGGAGAGAGAGAGATGGAGAGAGAGATGGAGAGACAGAAAGAGAGAGAGACAAACATACAGAAACAGACATAGAGACTGAATGAGAGAGACAGATAGAGAGAGAGAAAGGACAGAGAGAGAGATAGGAGAGAGAGAGAGATGGAGAGAGAGAGATGGAGAGACAGAAAGAGAGAGACAAACATACAGAGACAGACAGAGAGACTGAATGAGAGAGACAGAGAGAGAGAGAGAGAGAGAGAAACAGAAATTGAGACACAGAGAGAGAGAGAAACAGAGATAGAGAAACATAGAGAGAGAGAAACAGAGAGAGAGAGTGTGAGACAGACAGAGAGAGACAGTGAAACAGAGAGAGAGAGAAAGGAGAGAGAGAGAAACAGAAATTGAGACAGAGAGAGAGAGAAAGAGAGAGAGAGAGAGAGAGAGAGACAGAGAGAGAGACAGAGAGAGAGACAGAGAGAGAGACAGAGAGAGAAAGAGACAGGGAGAGAGAGAGAGACAGAGAGAGACAGAGAGACAGAGAGAGAGATGGAGAGAGGGAGAGAGACAAAGGGAGAGAGAGACAAAGAGAGGGAGAGACAGAGAGAGAGAGAAAGAGAGAGAGAAGAGAGAGAGAAACAGAGACAAAGAGAGAGAAAGAGAGAGAGTGAGTGAGAGAGAGAGAGAGAGACAGAGACAGAGAAAGAGACAGAGAGAGAGAGAGACAGGGACAGGGAGAGGGAGAGAGAGAGACAGAGAGAGGGAGAGATGCAGAGACAGAGACAGAGAGACAGAGAGAGAGACAGAGAGAGAGAGAGAAACAGAGAGAGAGATAGAGAGACAGAGGTAGAGTGAGAGAGAGGTAGAGAGAGAGAGAGAGAGACAGGGACAGAGAAAGGGAGAGAGGGAGAGAGACAGAGAGAGAGAGAGAGAGATGGAGAGAGAGACAGAGGGAGAGAGAGACAGAGGGAGAGAGAAACAGAGAGAGAGAGAAACAGAGAGACAGACTGAGAGAGAGAGAGAGAGACAGAGACAGAGAGAGAGACTGAGAGAGAGAGACTGAGAGAGAGAGACAGAGAGAGAGAGATAGGAGAGAGAGAGAGAGACAGAGAGAGAAACAGCGAGGGAGACAGAAAGAGAGAGAGACAGAGAGAGATAAACAGAGAGAGACAGAGTGAGTGAGAGAGAGAAACAGAGAGAGAGCGAGAGAGAGAGAGACAGAGTTAGAGAGAGAGAGCGAGAAACAGAGAGAGAGAGAGACAGAGAGAGAGAGAGCGAGAAACAGAGAGAGAGAGAGAGAGAGAGAGAAACAGAGAGAGAGACAGAGAGAGGGAGACGAGTAGAGAGACAGACAGACAGAGACCGACTGAGGGACTGAATGAGAGAGACAAAGAGAAAGAGAAAAGAGAGAGAGAGAGAAACAGAGAGAGAGAAACAGAGAGACAGACAGAAAGAGAGAGACAGACATACAGAGACAGAGAGAGGGACGAATGAGAGAGACAGAGAGAGAGAGAGAAAGGAGAGAGAGAGAGAGAAAAGCAGAGAGAGAGAAACAGAGGGAGAGAAACAGAGAGAGTGAGAAACAGAGAGAGAGAGCGACAGAGATAGAGAGAGATAGGAGAGAGAGAGAAACAGAGAGAGAGAAATGGAGAGACAGAAAGAGAGAGAGACAAACATACAGAGACAGACAGAGAGACTGAATGAGAGAGACAGAGAGAGAGAGAGAGATAGTGAAACAGAGAGAGAGAAAGGAGAGAGAGAGAAACAGAAATTGAGACACAGAGAGAGAGAGAAACAGAGATAGAGAAACATAGAGAGAGAGAAACAGAGAGAGAGAGTGTGAGACAGACACAGAGAGACAGTGAAACAGAGAGAGAAAGGAGAGAGAGAGAAACAGAAATTGAGACAGAGAGAGAGAAACAGAGAGAGAGAGAACCAGAGAGAGAGGGAGAGAAACAGAGAGAGAGAGAAACAGAGAGAGAGAGAAACAGAGAGAGAGAGAAACAGAGAGTGAGACAGAGAGACATAGCGAGAGAGAGAGAAACAGAGACAGAGAGAGACAGAGAGACATAAACAGAGAGAGAGAGACAGAGTTAGAGAGAGAGAGAGAGAGGGTGAGAAACAGAGAGAGAGACAGAGAGAGGGGACGGGTAGAGAGACAGACAGACAGAGACCGACTGAGGGACTGAATGAGAGAGACAAAGAGAAAGAGAAAAGAGAGAGAGAGAGATAGAAACAGAAAGAGAGACAGAAAGAGAGAGAGACAGACATACAGAGACAGACAGAGGGACTAAATGAGACAGACAGAGAGAGAGAGAGAAAGGAGAGAGAGTGAGAGAAGCAGAGAGAGAGAGAGAAACAGAGAGTGAGACAGAGAGAGAGACAGAGAGAGAGACAGAGCGAGAGAGAGAGAGAGAAACAGAGAGAGAGTGTGAGAAACAGAGAGAGAGACAGACATACAGAGAGAGACTGAATGAGAGAGACAGAGAGAGAGAGAAAGGAGAGAGAGAGAGAGAGAGAAAGGAGAGAGAGAGAGAAACAGAGAGAGAGAGAAACAGAGAGAGAGCGAAACAGAGAGAGAGAGAGAAAGAGATGGAGAGACAGAAAGAGAGAGACAAACATACAGAGACAGACAGAGAGACTGAATGAGAGAGACAGAGAGAGAGAAAGGAGAGAGAGAGAAACAGAAATTGAGACACACACAGAGAGAGAAACAGAGATAGAGAAACATAGAGAGAGAGAAACAGAGAGTGTGTGAGACGGACAGAGAGAGACAGTGAAACAGAGAGATAGAAAGGAGAGAGAGAGAGAAACAGAAATTGAGACAGAGAGAGAGAAACAGAGATAGAGAAACAGAGAGAGAGAGAGAAACAGAGAGAGAGGGAGAGAAACAGAGAGAGAAACAGAGAGAGAGAGAAACAGAGAGTGAGACAGAGAAACAGGGAGTGAGACAGAGAGAGAGAGTGAGAGAAGCAGGTAGAGAGAGAGACAGAGAGAGAGACAAACGATGAGAGAGACAGAGACAGAGAGACATAGAGAGAGAGTGAGACAGACAGAGAGAAAGAGAGAGAGAGAGAGAAACAGAGGCAGAGAAAGAGAGAGTGAGAAACAGAGAGACAGAAAGAGAGAGAGACAGACATACAGAGACAGACAGAGGGACTAAATGAGAGAGACAGAGAGAGAGAGAGAGAAAGGAGAGAGAGTGAGAGAAGCAGAGAGAGAGAGAAACAGAGTGAAACAGAGAGAGAGACAGAGCGAGAGAGAGAGAGAAATAGAGAGAGAGAGTGTGAGAAACAGAGAGAGAGAGACAGACATACAGAGACAGAGAGACTGAATGAGAGAGACAGAGAGAGAGAGAAACAGAGAGAGAGGGAGAGAAACAGAGAGAGAGATGCAGAGAGAGAGAGAGAGAGAAACAGAGAGAGAGAGAAACATAGAGAGAGAGAAACAGAGAGTGAGACAGAGAAACAGGGAGTGAGACAGAGAGAGAGAGTGAGAGAAGCAGGTAGAGAGAGAGACAGAGAGAGACAGAGAGAGAGACAAACGATGAGAGAGACAGAGACAGAGAGAGAGAGAGACAGACAGAGAGAAAGAGAGAGAGAGAGAGAGAGAAACAGAGACAAAGAGAGAGTGAGAAACAGAGAGAGAGAGAGAGAGACAGAGAGAGAGACAGAAAGAGAGAGACAGGGAGCGTGAGAGAGAGAAGCAGAGAGAGAGGCACAGAGAGAGAGAGAGAGAGACTTAGAGACAGAGAACCATAGAGAGAGAGAGAGAGACAGATAGAGATAGACAACGAGAGAGCGAAAGACGGAGAGAGATAGGAGGGAGAGAGAAACAGAAATTGAGACAGAGAGAGAGAGAAACAGAGATAGAGAAACAGAGAGAGACAGTGAAACAGAGAGAGAGAAAGGAGAGAGAGCGAAACTGAGAGAGAAGCAGAGAGAGAGAGGGAGAGAGAGAGGGAGAGAGAGAGAAACAGAGAGAGGGGCACAGAGAGAGAGAGAGAGAGACTAAGAGACAGAGAAACATAGAGAGAGAGAGAGACAGAGAGAGAGAGAGAGACAGAGAGAGATATACAGCAAGGGAGCGAAAGAGAGAGAGAGATAGGAGGGAGAGAGAAACAAAGAGAGAGACAGAAAGAGAGAGAGACAGACATACAGAGAGAGAGAGAGGGACTGAATGAGAGAGACAGAGATAGAGAGAAAAACAGAGAGAGAGAGACAGAGAGACAGAGACAGAGGGAGAGAGAGAAAGAGAAACTGAGAGAGAGAAACAGGGCGAGAGAGACAGAGAGAGATAAACAGAGAGACAGAAAGAGAGACAGAGCAAGTTAGAGAGAGAAACACAGAGAGAGAGAGAGACAGAGTTAGAGAGAGAGAGAGAGAGAGAGAGAGTGAGAAACAGAGAGAGAGACAGAGAGAGGGAGACGGGTAGAGAGACAGACAGACAGAGACCGACTGAGGGACTGAATGAGAGACAAAGAGAAAGAGAAAAGAGAGAGAGAGAGAGAAACAGAAAGAGAGACAGAAAGAGAAAGAGACAGACATACAGAGACAGAGAGAGACTGAATGAGAGAGACAAAGAGAGAGAGAAAGGAGAGAGAGAGAGAAAGAGAGAGCGAAACAGAGAGAGAGAGAGATAGGAGAGAGAGAGATATGATAGCGAGAGAGATGGAGAGAGAGAGATGGAGAGAGAGAGACAGAGAGAGAGAGAGATGGAGAGAGAGAGATGGAGAGACAGAAAGAGAGAGACAAACATACAGAGACAGACAGAGAGACTGAATGAGAGAGACAGAGAGAGAGAGAGAGAGACAGAGAGAGAGAGAGATGGAGAGAGAGAGAGAGACAGAGAGAGAGAGAGATGGAGAGAGAGATGGAGAGACAGAAAGAGAGAGACAAACATACAGAGACAGACAGAGAGACTGAATGAGAGAGACAGAGAGAGAGAGAGAGAAACAGAAATTGAGACACACAGAGAGAGAGAAACAGAGACAGAGAAACATAGAGAGAGAGAAACAGAGAGAGAGAGTGTGAGACGGACAGAGAGAGGCAGTGAAACAGAGAGAGAGAAAGGAGAGAGAGAGAGAAACAGAAATTGAGACAGAGAGAGAAACAGAGAAACAGAGAGAGAGAGAAACAGAGAGAGAGGGAAAGAAACAGAGAGAGAGATGCAGAGAGAGAGAGAGAAACAGGGAGTGAGACAGAGAGAGAGAGTGAGAGAAGCAGGTAGAGAGAGAGACAGGGAGAGAGAAACGATGAGAGAGGCAGAGACAGAGAGACATAGAGAGAGTGAGTCAGAGAGAGAGAGAAAGAGAGAGAAACAGAGAGAAACAGAGAGAGAAGGAGAAACAGAGAGAGAGAGAATGAGAGAGAGAGAGACAGAAAGAGAGAGACAGGGAGAGTGAGAGAGAGAAGCAGAGAGAGAGAGGGAGAGAGAGAGAGAAACAGAGAGAGGGGCACAGAGAGAGAGAGAGAGAGACTTAGAGAGAGAGTGAGAAACAGAGAGAGAGAGACAGAAAGAAAGAGAGAGGGAGAGTGAGAGAGAGAGAAACAGAGAGAGAGAGACTGAGAGAGATAGAGATACATAGAGAGAGAGAAAGAGAAGGACAGAGAGAGAGATGGAGACGGAGAGAGACAGAGAGAGAGATAAACATAGAGACAGAGAGAGACAGAGAGAGAGAGAGAAAGAGAAACAGAGAGAGAGACAGAGAGGGAGAGAGAGTGAGGGAGAGAGAAACAGAAAGAAAGTGAGAAATAGAGAGAGAGAGAGAATAACAGAGAGAGAGAGAAAGAAACAGAGAGAAAGACAATGAGAGAGAGCGAGGGAGAGAGAAACAGAAAGAGAGAAAAAAACAGAGAGAGAGACAGAGAGAGAGAGAGAAACACGGAGAGAGAGACAGAGAGAGAGAGAGAAACACAGAGAGAGGGCCAGAGAAAGAGAGAGAGAGAGACTGAGAGAGAGAGAGAGAGACAGAGAAAGACCGAAAGAGAGAGAGAGAGAGAAAGGAGGGAGAGGGAAACAGAGAGAGAAACAGAGAGAGAGACAGAGACAGAGTGAAACAGGAAGAGAGAGAAACAGAGAGAGAGACAGAGAGAGAGAGAGACGGAGAGCGAGAGAGGGAGACAGAGAGAGAGAGAGAGAAACACAGAGAGAGAGAGAGACAGAGAGAGAGAGACATAGAGAGAGAAACAGAGAGAGAGAGAAAAAGAGAGAGAGAGAGACGGAGAGAGAGCGAGAAACAGAGAGAGAGAGAGACAGTGAGAGAGAGACAGTGAGAGAGAGACAGAGAGAGAGAGACAGAGAGAGAGACAGGCAGAGTGAGTGAGAGAAGCAGAGAGAGGGAGGGAGGGAGAGAGAGACAGACAGAGAGATAGAAACAGAGAGAGACAGAAAGAGAGACAGAAACAGAGAGAAAGAGAGAGAGAGACAGAGAGAGAGTGAAAGAGAGAGAGAGATAGGAGGGAGAGAGAAACAGAGAGAGAGACAGACATACAGAGACAGAGAGAGACTGAATGAGAGAGAAAGAGAGAGAGAGAAAGGAGAGAGAGAGAAACAGAAATTGAGACAGAGAGAGAGAGAAACGGAGAGAGGGAGAAAAACAGAGAGAGAGATACAGAGAGAGAGAGAGACAGAGAGAGGCAGTGAACCAGAGAGAGACAGAGAGAGAGATACAGAGAGAAAGAGATGCAGACAGAGAGACAGAGAGAGAGAGAGAGAGAGAGAGAAACAGAGAGAGAGAGAA
>NW_027600415.1:0-2500 GCF_964194155.1 Cetorhinus maximus | reverse complement strand
TGTGCTGCACCTGTCCTGGGAGTGTTTGATGGGGACGGTGTAGAGGGAGCTTTACTCTGTATCTAACCCCGTGCTGTACCTGTCCTGGGAGTGTTTGATGGGGACGATGTAGAGGGAGCTTTACTCTGTATCTAACCCCGTGCTGTCCCTGTCCTGGGAGTGTTTGATGGGGACGGTGTAGAGGGAGCTTTACTCTGTATCTAACCCCGTGCTGTACCTGTCCTGGGAGTGTTTAATGGGGACGGTGTAGAGGGAGCTTTACTCTGTATCTAACCCCGTGCTGCACCTGTCCTGGGAGTGTTTGATGGGGACGGTGTACAGGGAGCTTTACTCTGTATCTAACCCCGTGCTGTACCTGTCCTGGGAGTGTTTGATGGGGACGGTGTAGAGGGAGCTTTACTCTGTATCTAACCCCGTGCTGTACCTGTCCTGGGAGTGTTTGATGGGGACGGTGTAGAGGGAGCTTTACTCTGTATCTAACCCCGTGCTGTACCTGTCCTGGGAGTGTTTGATGGGGACGGAGTAGAGGGAGCTTTACTCTGTATCTAACCCCGTGCTGTACCTGTCCTGCGAGTGCTTGACGGGGACGGTGTAGAGGGAGCTTTACTCTGTATCTAACCCCGTGCTGTACCTGTCCTGGGAGTGTTTGATGGGGACGGTGTAGAGGGAGCTTTACTCTGTATCTAACCCTGTGCTGTACCAGCCCTGGGAGTGTTTGATGGGGACGGTGTAGAGGGAGCTTTACTCTGTATCTAACCCCATGCTGTCCCTGTCCTGGGAGTGTTTGATGGGGACGGAGTAGAGGGAGCTTTACTCTGTATCTAACCCCGTGCTGTACCTGTCCTGGGAGTGTTTGATGGGGACGGTGTAGAGGGAGCTTTACTCTGTATCTAACCCCGTGCTGTACCTGTCCTGGGAGTGTTTGATGGGGACGGTGTAGAGGGAGCTTTACTCTGTATCTAACCCCGTGCTGTACCTGTCCTGGGAGTGTTTGATGGGGACGGTGTAGAGGGAGCTTTACTCTGTATCTAACCCCGTGCTGTACCTGTCCTGGGAGTGTTTGATGGGGACGGTGTACAGGGAGCTTTACTCTGTATCTAACCCCGTGCTGTCCCTGTCCTGGGAGTGTTTGATGGGGACAGTGTAGAGGGAGCTTTACTCTGTATCTAACCCCGTGCTGTACCTGTCCTGGGAGTGTTTGATGGGGACGGTGTAGAGGGAGCTTTACTCTGTATCTAACCCCGTGCTGTACCTGTCCTGGGAGTGTTTGATGGGGACGGAGTAGAGGGAGCTTTACTCTGTATCTAACCCCGTGCTGTACCTGTCCTGCGAGTGTTTGACGGGGACGGTGTAGAGGGAGCTTTACTCTGTATCTAACCCCGTGCTGTACCTGTCCTGGGAGTGTTTGATGGGGACAGTGTAGAGGGAGCTTTACTCTGTATCTAACCCCGTGCTGTACCTGTCCTGGGAGTGTTTGATGGGGACGGTGTAGAGGGAGCTTTACTCTGTATCTAACCCTGTGCTGTACCAGCCCTGGGAGTGTTTGATGGGGACGGTGTAGAGGGAGCTTTACTCTGTATCTAACCCCATGCTGTCCCTGTCCTGGGAGTGTTTGATGGGGATGGAGTAGAGGGAGCTTTACTCTGTATCTAACCCCGTGCTGTACCTGTCCTGGGAGTGTTTGATGGGGACGGTGTAGAGGGAGCTTTACTCTGTATCTAACCCCGTGCTGTACCTGCCCTGAATGTCCCAATTGACCCTCAGCCTGTCTCTAATTTTAATTTTCTTCCTCTTTGTTCCGGACTGCCCATCTCCACCAACCTGAGGAAAGTATTTCTCTCTCCAGCAGCCCTATTGAATTCCCGAATTTATTAACTTTCTTTATTCATTCATGGGACGTGGGCGTCGCTGGGCTGGGCCCAGCATTTATTGCCCATCCCTAATTGCCCCTTGAGAAGGTGGGGGGTGAGCCACCTTCTTGAGCCGCTGCAGTCCCCGTGTGGTGTAGGTACACCCACGGTGCTGTTAGGGAGGGAGTTCCAGGATTTTGTCCGTGTGGTGTAGGTACACCCACGGCGCTGTTAGGGAGGGAGTTCCAGGATTTTGACCCAGCGACAGTGAAGGAACGGCCGATATATTCTCCAAGTCGGGATGGTGAGTGGCTCGGGAGGGGAACTTGCAGGTGGTGGTGTTCCCCATGTGTCTGCTGCCCTCGTCCTTCTAGATGGTAGAGGTGGTGGGTTTGGGCGGCGCTGTTGAAGGAGCCCTTGGTGAGTTGCTGCAGTGCATCTTGTAGATGGTACACACACTGCTGCCCCTGTGCATCGGTGGTGGTGGTGGTGGGAGTGAATGTTGGCGGATGGGGTGCCCCATCGAGCGGGGCTGCTTTGTCCTGGACGGTGTCGAGCTTCTCGAGTGTTGTGGGAGCCGCACTCATCCAGGCAAGTGGGGAGTGTCCCATCACACTCCTGACTTGTGCCTTGTAGATGGTGGACAGGCT
>NW_027600414.1:10000-14941 GCF_964194155.1 Cetorhinus maximus | reverse complement strand
TGTCTCTCTCTCTCTCTCTGTCTCTCTCTCTGTTTCTCTCTGTCTCTCTTTCTCTGTTTCTCTCTCTCTCTCTCTCTGTCTCTCTCTCTGTCTCTCTGTCTGTCTCTCTCTCTCTCTATCTCTCTCTCTCTCCCTGTCTCTCTCTCTGTTTCTGTCTCTCTCTCTCTCTCTGTTTCTCTCTCTCTGTCTCTCTCTCTGTCTCTCTCTCTGTTTCTCTCTCTCTCTCTCACTCTCACTCTGTCTCTCTCTCCATCTGTCTGTCTCTCTCTCTGGCTCCCTCTCTCTATCTCTCTCTCTCTCTGTCTCTCTCTCTCTGTCTCTGTCTCTCTCTCTCTCTCTCTGTCTCTCTCTCTGTTTCTCTCTCTCTGTGTCACAGAGACACAGGTGGAACGATATTCCAGAATCTCATCCCTCTCCTTCCCCCCTCCCCCCACCCCTCCCTCCCCCTCCCCCCACCCCCCACCCCCCCTCCCCCTCTCCCCACCCCCCCTCCTCCGACAGGTCGACCAGCTCGGAGACCGGGAGCCGGACCAGCGAGACGGTGGAGCTTCGGCAGCCGGGCCGTGCCCGTTCCAGCCGGAGCAAGCGGGTATCACAGATCTTCGCGCGGCCCCGGTGGTCGAGCGAGCGGAAGCTGGCCGAGGCGGGGGAGGTGGGCGGCGAGCGGGGGCCCTCGGCGGGCGAGGAGGAGGCGGAGACGGCGGCGGCGCTGGGGGAGGACGAGCTGTCGGTACAGCCGGGGGCTCCGGGGGTGCTGAAGATCTTCGGCGAGCACATCTGCACTGGTGCCAACTACAAGAGCGTGCTGGCCACGGCCCGCTCCAGCGCTGGCGGCCTGGTCAAGGAGGTGCTGGCCCGCTACGCCATGGCCGAACAGCCCCCCTCCCACTTCCTCCTGTGCGAGGTGCTGGGCCGGGCCGATGGGCCGGCGGGGAACTGGCAGCCCCAGTGCCTGAGGGCGGTGGGCGACGCGGAGAGGCCGCTGGTGCTGCAGGAGATGTGGAGGCCCAGGCGAGGACTCGCTCGCCGATTCGAGATCCGGCGCCGCAGCCAGGTGGAGAGCAGCAGCCGGGAGGAGAGCGAGGACAACGTGACTGAAGGTGAGGCCCTCCCGGTATATCCCCGAGTCCCTCAGACACACCCCCGTCTCCCTCAGACACACCCCCGTCTCCCCCAGACACACCCCCGAGTCCCTCACACACGCCCATGTCCCTCAGACACACCCCCGAGTCCCTCAGACACACCCCCGAGTCCCTCAGACACACCCCCGAGTCCCTCAGACACACCCCCGAGTCCCTCAGACACACCCCCGAGTCCCTCACACACCCCCGTCTCCCTCAGACACACCCCCGAGTCCCTCAGACACACCCCCGAGTCCCTCACACACGCCCATGTCCCTCAGACACACCCCCGAGTCCCTCAGACACACCCCCGAGTCCCTCAGACACACCCCCGAGTCCCTCACACACGCCCATGTCCCTCAGACACACCCCCGAGTCCCTCAGACACACCCCCGTCTCCCTCAGACACACCCCCGAGTCCCTCACACACCCCCGAGTCCCTCAGACACACCCCCGAGTCCCTCAGACACACCCCCGAGTCCTTCAGACACACCCCCGAGTCCCTCAGACACACCCCCGAGTCCCTCAGACACACCCCCGTCTCCCTCAGACACACCCCCGAGTCCCTCACACACGCCCATGTCCCTCAGACACACCCCCGAGTCCCTCAGACACACCCCCGAGTCCCTCAGACACACCCCCGTCTCCCTCAGACACACCCCCGAGTCCCTCACACACGCCCATGTCCCTCAGACACACCCCCGAGTCCCTCAGACACACCCCCGAGTCCCTCAGACACACCCCCGAGTCCCTCAGACACACCCCCGTCTCCCTCAGACACACCCCCGAGTCCCTCACACACCCCCGAGTCCCTCACACACCCCCGAGTCCCTCACACACCCCCGAGTCCCTCACACACCCCCGAGTCCCTCAGACACACCCCCGAGTCCCTCACACACCCCCGAGTCCCTCACACACCCCCGAGTCCCTCACACACCCCCGAGTCCCTCAGACACACCCCCGAGTCCCTCAGACACACCCCCGTCTCCCTCAGACACACCCCCGAGTCCCTCACACACCCCCGAGTCCCTCACACACGCCCATGTCCCTCAGACACACCCCCGAGTCCCTCACACACCCCCGAGTCCCTCACACACGCCCATGTCCCTCAGACACACCCCCGAGTCCCTCAGACACACCCCCGAGTCCCTCACACACCCCCGAGTCCCTCACACACGCCCATGTCCCTCAGACACACCCCCGAGTCCCTCAGACACACCCCCGAGTCCCTCAGACACACCCCCGAGTCCCTCACACACGCCCATGTCCCTCAGACACACCCCCGAGTCCCTCAGACACACCCCCGTCTCCCTCAGACACACCCCCGAGTCCCTCACACACCCCCGAGTCCCTCACACACGCCCATGTCCCTCAGACACACCCCCGAGTCCCTCAGACACACCCCCGTCTCCCTCAGACACACCCCCGAGTCCCTCACACACCCCCGAGTCCCTCAGACACACCCCCGAGTCCCTCACACACCCCCGAGTCCCTCACACACGCCCATGTCCCTCAGACACACCCCCGTCTCCCTCAGACACACCCCCGAGTCCCTCACACACCCCCGAGTCCCTCACACACGCCCATGTCCCTCAGACACACCCCCGAGTCCCTCAGACACACCCCCGAGTCCCTCAGACACACCCCCGTCTCCCTCAGACACACCCCCGAGTCCCTCAGACACACCCCCGAGTCCCTCAGACACACCCCCGAGTCCTTCAGACACCCCCGAGTCCCTCAGACACACCCACCATCTCCCCGTCTCCCCACATCCCTCAGACATCCCCACCGTCTCCCCGAGTCCCTCAGACACCCCCACCGTCTCCCTCAGACACCCCACCATCTCCCCGTCTCCCAGCATCCCTCAGACACGCCCACCGCATCCCTCAGACACACCCACTGTCTCCCCGCATCCCTCAGACACCCCCACATCCCTCAGACACCCCCACCGTCTCCCCGTCTCCCTCAGACACCCCCACCATCTCCCTCAGACACCCCCACCGTCTCCCTCAGACACCCCCACCGTCTCCCTCAGACACGCCCACCGTCTCCCTCAGACACCCGCACCGTCTCCCTCAGACACCCCCACCATCTCCCCGTCTCCCTCAGACACCCCCACCATCTCCCCACATCCCTCAGACACCCCCACCGTCTCCCTCAGACACGCCCACCGTCTCCCTCAGACACCCACACCGTCTCCCTCAGACACCCCCACCATCTCCCCGTCTCCCTCAGACACCCCCACCATCTCCCCACATCCCTCAGACACCCCCACCGTCTCCCTCAGACACCCCCACAGTCTCCCCGTTTCCCCCCATCCCTCAGACACCCCAACATCCCTCAGACACCCCCACCATCTCCCCGTCTCCCTGCATCCCTCAGACACCCCCAGCGTTTGCCTCAGACACCCCCACCGTCTCCCTCAGACACCCCCACCATCTCCCTCACACACCCCCATCGTCTCACCGTCTCCCTCAGTTCCCCACCGTCTCCCTCAGACACCCCCACAGTCTCCCCGCAACCCTCAGACACCTCCACCGTCTCCCCGCATCCCTCAGACACCCCCACCTTCTCCCCGTCTCCCTCAATCCCCAACTACCCACCTTCTCCCCCGTCTCCCTCAATCCCCACCTACCCACCTTCTCCCCGTCTCCCTCAATCCCCACCTACCCACCTTCTCCCCGTCTCCCTCAATCCCCACCTACCCACCTTCTCCCCGTCTCCCTCAATCCCCACCCACCCACCTTCTCCCCGTCTCCCTCAATCCCCACCCACCCACCTTCTCCCCGTCTCCCTCAATCCCCACCCACCCACCTTCTCCCCGTCTCCCTCAATCCCCAACTACCCACCTTCTCCCCCGTCTCCCTCAATCCCCACCTACCCACCTTCTCCCCGTCTCCCTCAATCCCCACCTACCCACCTTCTCCCCGTCTCCCTCAATCCCCACCTACCCACCTTCTCCCCGTCTCCCTCAATCCCCACCTACCCACCTTCTCCCCGTCTCCCTCAATCCCCACCTAACCACCGTCTCCCCGTCTCCCTCAATCCCCACCTACCCACCTTCTCCCCGTCTCCCTCAATCCCCACCCACCCACCTTCTCCCCGTCTCCCTCAATCCCCACCTACCCACCTTCTCCCCGTCTCCCTCAATCCCCACCCACCCACCTTCTCCCCGTCTCCCTCAATCCCCACCTACCCACCATCTCCCCGTATCGGAAAGTGAGACAGAGAGAGAGACGGAAAGTCAGACAGAGAGAGAAAGACAGAGAAATGGAGAGAGAGACATCGAGAGAAACAGAGAGGCAGAGACAGAGATTTGAGAGGAAGAGGGAGAGAGAGAGAGATGGATGGTTAGAGAGAGAGAGAGAGAGGTAAAAAGAGACAGACAGAGAGGGACAGAAGGAGACAGAGAGAGTGGGAGGAAGAAATACAGAGTGAGACAGATAGAGAGAGAGAACGCGACAGAGAGAAAGGGAGAGAGGGACAGCAAGAGGGACAGAGAGAGAAATGGAGAGAGAGAGACAGAGCGAGAGAGAGAAAGAGGGAGAGAGAGAAAGAGATAGCGAGAGAGACAGAGACAGAACGAACGAGAGAGACAGAGAGAGAGAGAGTGAGAGAGAGGGAAAGACAGAGAGAGGGAGACAGCGCGAAAGAGATAGAGAGGGACATAGGAAAAGAAAGAGAGAGAGGGAGTGAGAGAGAGGGACAGAGAGAGAGAGAAAGAGAGAGACAGAGAGAGACTGAGAGCGAGAGACAGAGGCGGAGACAGACAAAGACAGAGACAGAGAAACAGAGAGGGAGAGAGGAAGAGAGGGAGAGA
>NW_027600414.1:0-5000 GCF_964194155.1 Cetorhinus maximus | reverse complement strand
ACAGAGTAAAGCTCCCTCTACACCGTCCCCATCAAACACTCCCAGGACAGGTACAGCACGGGGTTAGATACAGAGTAAAGCTCCCTCTACACCGTCCCCATCAAACACTCCCAGGACAGGTACAGCACGGGGTTAGATACAGAGTAAAGCTCCCTCTACACCGTCCGGCCTGAGCTGAACTCTCTCTTTTCTCTCCCCCCCTCTCCCCCTGCAGGATCTGGTTCTCCACCTGATGACCAGGAGGCGACATGTCTTCGGCCGCGGGGGGAGGCAGTCAGGCCCGGAGCAAGTGGACACGGCCCTGGGCGCTCCCGACATCCTCCCCCGGCACTGCTGCGTGCTGCGTCCCCCCGAGGGCGGCCGGGAGGCCCCTCCCCCGGCCCGGGTGCGCCCCCTCCCCGGCGCCCGGGTGACCCTCAACGGCGGCCTGCTGCTGGGCGAGTGCGAGCTGCGCTCGGGCGACCTGCTGGGCCTGGGCGACCACTACCTGCTGATGTACCGGGAGCCCGGCCGGGCCTCCTCCTGCAGGCCCTCCTGGCTGCCGGCCGCCCCCACCCTGCCGGGGACCCCTCCCCGGGCCTTCTTCTCCTGCCTGCTGTGCGGCCGGGCCCTGCAGGACGAGGAGGAAGCCTATCGGGCCTACCTGGGCAGCCGCCAGCCCCTGCTGCGGTTTAGGCCCGAGGCCGAGGAGGAGGAGGCCCTGCTGGAGGAGATCGCCCGGGGCGGGGCCACGGGGGGGGAGGAGGAGGTGGAGGGAGCCGCGGCCAGCGCCGGCGAGGCCTACAACCTGGCTCCGGCCTACCTCTACGCCATCTGCCTCCAGTACGCGGCCTGCAGCCTGGGGCCCGGCCAGCTGACCGCTCTGCTGACCAGGACAGCCAACGTGGTCAAGAGGACCGCCTGGGTGAGTCGGAGGGGATTCGGGCGGTGGGAGGCGGGGGGGGGTGGGGTTGGCGCGGGCCCATACGAACAGAGGGAGGAGGCCGTTCGGCCCCTCCAGCCCCTCCCAGCCTTTTTTGTTACCGGATCCGCCCGTTTCCAGACCCTCACCGCTCCGCTGGGCGAGGAAAGGTCTCCCTCACACCCCCCGCCCTCGCTCCTTCCGCAAATCACTTCATAACTCTGCCCCCCGACCCCCCTCCTCATGGTTCTCGCTCCGTTTCCGAGCGGGAGCAGCTTCTCCCGATCGGCTCTGTCCAGGCCCCTCGTGAATTTGAACCTCTCTGTCAAGTCTCCTCTCAGCCTTCTCCTCTCCGAGGAGAACAGTCCCAACCTCCCCAATCTCTCCTCATCACTGAAGTGTCTCATCCCTGGAACCATTCTCGTAAACCTCTTCCTCACTCTCTCCAATGTGTTCACCTCCTTCCCATAGTGCGGCGCCCAGGACTGTGCCCAATACTCCAGCTGAGGTCTAACCTGTGTCTTATCTAAATTCATCATAACCTCCCTGCTCTTGTACTCTCTGCCCCTATGAATAAAGCCCAGGATACTGTCTGCTTTATTACCCGCTCTCTCCACCTGTCCTGCCACGTCCAATGATTTACGCACATATATCCCCAGCTCCCTCTGCCCCTGCACTCCCTTCAGAATTGTACCCCTTAACTTCACCTGCCACCTCTCTGCCCACTCTACCAACGGTGTCTATGTCCTCTTGAAGTTCCACACTGTCCTCCTCACAGTTCATAACTCTCCCAAGTTTTGTGTCGTCCGCAAACTTTGAAATTGTCCCCTGCGCACCAAGATCCAGATCATTAATATATAATCAGGAAGAGCAAGGGTCCCAATACTGACCCCTGGGGATCTCCACTACAAACCTCTCTCCAGCCTGAAAAATATCCACTGACCATTACTCCCTGTTTCCTATCCCTCAGCCAATTTTGTATCCACGTTGCTACTGTCCCTTTTATTCCATGAGCTATAACTTTCCTCACAAGTCTGTTGTGTGGCACTGTATCCAACGCCGTTTGGAAGTCCATATACACCACATCCACAGCGTTACCCTCACCAACCCTCTCATAAAACTCCAGCAAGTGAGTTAAACACGATTTCCCCTTTATAATCTATGCTGGCTCTTCCTTATCCACTCACGTTTTTCCATGTGAGTACTAACTCTATCCTGAATGATTGTTTCTGGAATCTTCCCCACCACTGAAGTTAAACTGGCTGGTCTGTAATTGCTGGGCTTATCCTTACAACCTGTTTTGAACAAGAGCGTAATGTTTGCAATTCTCCAGTCCTCCGGCACCTCCCCTGAGTCTAGGGAAGACTGAAGATTACAGCCAGTGTCCCCGCAATTTCTACTCTCACTTCCTCCAATATCCTTAGATGTATCTCATCCAGTCCAGTGTCTTGTCTCTCTCTCTCTCGCTTTCTCCCTCTCTCCCCATCTCTCTCTCTGTCTCACTCTCTGTCTGTCTCTTTCTGTCTCTCTCTCTCTCGCTCTCTCTCTCTCTCTCTCTCTCCCTTTAGCTTTGTCTCTCTCTCCCTCTTTCTCTGTCTCTCTCTTTCTCTCTGTCTCTCTCTCTCTTTGTCTCTCACTCTTTCTCTCTATCTCTCTGTCTCTCACTTTCTCCACCTCTGTCTCTCTCTCTCTCTTTATGTGTCTCTCTTGTTCTCTGTCTCTTTCTCTCACTCTGTCTGTCTCTCTCTGTCTCTCTCTCTTTCTCTCGCTCTGTCTCCCTCTCTGTCTCTCTTCCTCTGTATCTTTGTCTTTCTCTCTCTCTGCCTCTCTTTCTCTCTCTTTGTCTCTCGCTCTTGTTCTCTCTGTCCCTTTCTCTCGCTCTCTGTCTCTCTCTCTCTGTCTCTCTTTCTCCGTCTCTTTGTCTTTTTCTCTGTCTCTCTCTCTCTTTGTCTCTCGCTCTTGTTCTCTCTCTCTGTCTCCCTCTCTGTCTCTCTTTCTCCAAATCTTTGTCTTTTTCTCTCTCTGACTGTCTCTGTCTCTCGCTCTCTCTCTCTCTGCCCCTCTCTCTCTATCTCTCTCTCTCTGTCTCTGTCTCTTGTTCTTTCTCTCTCTCTCTCTCTCTGTCTGTCTCTGTCTCTCTCTCTCTTTCTCTGTCCCTGTCTCTCTCTCTCTCTCTCTGTCTCTGTCTCTCTCTCTATCTCTCTGTCCTTGTCTCTCTCTCTCTCTCTTTCTCTGTCTCTGTCTCTCTCTCTCTCTCTTTCTCTCTCTCTGTCTGTCTCTGTCTCTCTCTCTGTCTCTGTCTCTCTCTGTCTCTGTCTCTCTCTCTCTTTGTCTTTCTCTATTTCTCTGTCTCTCTTTCTCTGTCTCTGTCTCTCTCTCTCTCTCTGTCTCTCTGTCTCTGTCTCTCTCTCTCTCTTTCTCTGTCTCTGTCTCTCTCTCTCTCTCTCTTTCTCTGTCTCTCTCTCTTTCTCTGTCCCTCTCTCTCTCTCTCTCTGTCTCTCCTTCTCTTTGCAGTAATAAACAGGTCATCCTTGTGTTGAGAGGCTGTGACTGGTGCCCACAGGGATCAGTGCTGACGCCCCAGCTGCTCACAGCCGATATCAATGATCTGGATGTGTGGGGGGACCAAATGTAATATTTCCAAGTGTGCAGATAACACAAAGCTGGGTCGGAACATGTGCCGCGAGGAAGATGCAAATCGGCTTCAGGGAGATTTGGACAGACTTAGTGAGTGGGCAAGGACCTGACAGATGGAATATCATGTGCAAAAAACGCGAGGTTATCCACTTTGGGAGGGGGGAACAGATGTGCAGAGTATTTCCTAGACAGCGAGAGATTAGAAAGTGTAGATGTACAAAGGGAGTCCTCGTCAGTCACTCGCTGGAAGCTAGCGTAGGGACACGCGCAGGAGGAACAGGAGGAGGCCATTCGGCCCCTCGAGCCTGCCCTGCCTCTCAATAAGACCGCGGCCCATCCCACTGGGTTTCGAATTCCACGTTCCCTCCTAACCCCGATCACCTTCGATTCCCTTGCCTCACGAGAATCTCTCTACCCCCGCCTCAAAAATATTCAGTGACCCCCCCTCTACCTCCACCCACTTCGGAGGCAGAGACTCACCACCCTCTGAGAGAGAAAACATTTCTCCTCATCTCTGTCCTAAAAAGGGCGACCCCCTAATTTTAAAACAGTGACCCCCTCCCTATCCTAGTTCTGGACTCACCCCCCCAAGAGGAAACATCCTTTCCACGTCCACCTTGTCCAGGCCGTTCAGGATCTTGTAAACTTCAATCAAATCACCCCCTCACTCTTCTAAACCTCAACAAGGCCAGTCTGTCCAACCCTTTCCTCATAAGACAACCCACTCATTCCAGGTACCAACCTAGTAAACCTCCTCTGAACCACCTCCAACGCGTTTACATCCTTCCTTAAATAAGGAGACCAATACTGCGCACGGTATTCGAGATGCTCACCAATGCCCTGAATAACTGAAGCATAACATCCTCACTTTTACATTCAGTCCCTCTCATAATAAAGGATCAGCGTTCCATTAGCCTTCTTAATCACTCGCTGGACCCGCACGCTAACCTTTTGTGATTCATGCACTAGGACACCCAGATCCCTCTGCACCTCAGAGCTCTGCCATCTCTCACCATTTAGATAATATGCTCCACGCTAACCTTTTGTGATTCACGCACTAGGACACCCAGATCCCTCTGCACCTCAGAGCTCTGCCATCTCTCACCATTTAGATAATACGCTCCACACTAACCTTTTGTGATTCACGCACTAGGACACCCAGATCCCTCGGCACCTCAAGAATTCTGCAGCCCACTCTCCGTTTCAGTAATGCTCTGCTTTTTTTATTCTTCCTGCCAAAGTGAACAGCTTCACATTTTCCGACATTATGCTCCATCTGTCAGATTTAATGCCCGTTCACTCAGCCTGTCTCTGCCCGTCTGCAACCTCCTTATGTCCTCTTCGCAATATACTTTCCGACCTACCTTTCTGTCGTCTGCGAATTTAGTGACCGCGCCTTCTGCTCCCCTCATCATCGATGTTAATCGTAAACAGTTGAGGCCCCAGTACAGACCCCCTGTGG
>NW_027600413.1:0-14972 GCF_964194155.1 Cetorhinus maximus | reverse complement strand
TTCATAATCAGACGCTCAATCGGCAGCATCATTGACCATGGCTAAGTCAGTGCGGAAACCGGTCTCTGTGTATCCAATGAGTTTCTCATGGGGAGCATGATGCCGGTGGATACGATAGTAGTGTGGTTAGAAACCAGAGCAGCAAATTAAAAGTGCTTACCTTAATCCCAGCCATCATTTCCAATCAGAACAGCCTTGTACTTTTTTTTCCATTTGAGGTAGTGTTTGTTGATGATATGTCCAAGTTTACAGCCTGTAGGCCTATCCAGCCTATTGTTGGATCTTTCTTGCTCGATTGGTTTCTCCTGTTTTGGACTTGGAGGTTCTGTTCAAAGCATTGAATCCATACTGGACAATAATCTGTATAACAAGGTTTATACAATATCAGCAGCTTGAGAGTTATCCAGGATGAATATAAACATTGATTTGAACATTACCAGCAAATTTTCCATGGCATTGACTGTTGGAAGACGGAGTATACACTTTTTTTCACAAATAGGAGTGCTGTACAGTGTGACTTGTTCTATTGTGTTCTTGCCCACATCAATCCCTCAATCAACATCGGAAAGAAAGGAAAAAGACTTGTATTGGCGTTGTGCCTTTCACAATCTGAATGTCCCAGAGCACTTTTGATGTGTAGCCACTGTCATAACACAGGAAACATAGCAACCAATTTGCTCACAGCAAGCTCCGACAGACAGCAGTGTGATAATGACCACATCTGTTTTAGTGATGTTTATTGAGGAATAATTATTGACCACAACACCAGGAATAAGAGCCCCACTCTCCTTTGGAATAGTGCCGTGGCATCTTTTGCCTCAGTTTAATGTCTTATCTGAAAGGCAGTGCCTCCAACAATGCAGCACTCCCCCAGTACTGTCCTGGAGTGTCAGCCTGGTTTTTTTTGTGCTCACGTTTCTGGAGTGCGACTTGATCCCATGACCTTCTGAGTCGGAGACTGGAGTGCTACCATGGCTGATACTGAAATAGACACTCTGGGCATTATCACAATGCTGTTTGTGCTGCACATGATTGACTGCCATGTTTCCTATGTTACAACGCCGACCATACTTCAAAAAAATCCTCAATGGCTATAAAAACATTCCAGGATGTCCAGCAGTTGTATAAAGCACTACATAAATGGAAGTCTACCTGTCTTTTCCTTTGGTATGGTAAAACTGAGTGTGACCTAGTGTGTTCCTTTTAAGGTCACCTCATCTAACTGCTGCGCCTTGCTGTGGTCAGTCACTAGTTTGTTGTCTTCAGGCAGATCTTGAGGTCAGAAAGAAGTGGCTGGCTTTTCACTGATATATTTTGCATGTATGATGCTTGAAGTATGATTGGACACCTTTTTTTCTTTTTCCATACTTATAATTAGCAAAACTGTCATGTTGAGTGAGGGGCTTTTTGGAAGGAAGTGGATGCGATGTGGCATCTGTTGCCTTGGTTGAGATGATGTGGTTTGTAGGAAAGTGTCATTTGATATCATAGATTCTCACAGCACAGAATGAGGCCATTCTGTCCATCGTGCCTGTGTCAGCTCAATAAAAGTTATCCAAATAGTCCCATTATGCTGCTCTTTTCCCATTGCCCTGCAAATTTTTCCTTTTCATTTATCCCAATCCGTTTTGAAAGTTACTATTGAATCTGCTTTCACCACCCTGTTAAGCAGTACGTTTCTAAATCACAGCAACTCGCTACTTAATTTTTTTAAGAAAGGAGAGTAAAAACTGAGTGTAGAAGGGGATTTTATAAAAAATTAGTATCTAGAATGGAGGGGAAAAAAATTCAATGTGGGGTTAGAACTGAAATAAAGGAGATGGCCGTTTGTGGAGAGTTTAAAGAGCAAAAGGGGGATTTGAACAGTGTGTGCAGATTTGATTCAGTCCTCATTTTAAAATTATGCAATGCATCCATGCACTTATATTTCCACTATTAATGTTAGTGGCTATATTTATATCGGAAAATGCCTATGTCAGCTTGTCATCTTATAATGACACTAGTAGGTATTTTTCATCACATTACGTCACTTCTGCTGGGGGGAGAATGTTACTGCAGTGTGATGTGTTTACACAGTTTCTGTTATAAATATACTTTTTTCCCATTATAAATTAGTAACAGGAAGTTCCAGGATTTTGACCCAGCAGTGGTGAAGGAATGGCAGATAGATGCTCAAGGCAAGACGTGTGTGACTTGGAGGTGATGGTGTTCCCATGATCTGCATGCCCTTTTACTTCTGGGTGGTAGAGGTCATGGGTTTGGGAGGTGTTGTCAAAGATGCCTTGGTAAATTGTTGCAGTACCTTCTATAAATGGTACACACGGCAGCCAGAGTGCACTGGTGATAATAAGAAAACTACAAATGTTGGATATCAAAATAAAAGATCAAACGGGAACTATTGTGAATGCACTGCTGACCTGTTAGCATCTGTAGAGCAAAGATAGGTTACCGTTTCGACAATTTTTAAATCTGTACTGTTAAAAGCTGGAACTAAAGGGCAGGATTTGTGCAGAAGGTCTTTACTGAAGTAGTTCATTAGGTGCCAAAGGTAATGTGGTTAAAAATTGTATATAAATTTTTAATTGTCTGACGGAGTGAGTATAGTATATGCAGAATTTAAACTCGCCTCTGAATCTTTTGACCAATTCCCCTACTCATCCAGAAACTCAATAGACCATAAGACATAGGAGCAGAAATTAGGCCATTCGGCCCATCGAGTCTGCTCCACCATTCAATCATGGCTGATAAGTTTCTCAACCCCATTCTCCCGCCCTCTTCCCGTAACCTTTGATCCCCTTACCAATCAAGAACCTATCTATCTCGGTCTTAAATACACTCAATGACCTGACCTCCACAGCCTTCTGTGGCAATGAATTCCACAGATTCACCACTCTCTGGCTAAAGAAGTTTCTCCTCATCTCCGTTCCAAAAGGTCTTTCCTTTACTCCGAGGCTGTGCCCTCGGGTCCTAGTCTCTCCTACTAATGGAAACATCTTCCCCACGTCCACTCTATCCAGGCCTTTCAGTATTCTAAGTTTCAATCAGATCCCCCCTCATCCTTCTAAACTCCATTGAGTATAGACCCAGAGTCCTCAAACGTTCCTCATATGTTAAGCCTTTCATGCCTGGGATCATTCTCGTGAACCTCCTCTGGACCCTCTCCAGGGCCAGCACATCCTTCCTGAGATATGGGGCCCAAAATTGCTCACAATATTCTAAATGTGGTCTGACCAGAGCCTTATAAAGCGTCAGCAGCAGATCCCTGCTTTTATACTCTAGTCCTCTCGAAATAAATGCCAACATTGCATTTGCCTTCCTAACTACCGACTCAACCTGCATGTTAACCTTAAGAGAATCCTGGACTAGGACTCCCAAGTCCCTTTGCACTCCAGATTTCTGAATTCCCTCCCCATTTAGAAAATAGTCTATGGCTCTATTCTTCCTACCAAAGTGCATGACCTCACACTTCCCTACGTTGTATTCCATCTGCCACTTCTTTGCCCATTCTCCCAACCTGTCCAAATCCTTCTGCAGCCTCCCCGCTTCCTCAATACTACCTGTCCCTCCACCTATCTTTGTATCATCTGCAAACTTAGCCAGGATGCCCTCAGTTCCTTCATCTAGATCATTTGCATTACCTGCTGTTTGGGAGAGACATTCTGATGGATAATGGGAATTGATGAATTGTGTCCTAAATTTTGGCCTTGCCTATTTGGTAAAGCAATACTGTAGACCTGGGAGATGAAGGTCAGTAGGATATAAATATCATTGGGTCAAATCAGTTTGATGCCGAGAGGCTGATTTATGCCACAGCGGAACCAGGTGGGGATAATGGGCTATGTAGCACGATAATGGCTCACACGAGGCTTTGCCTAGCAAAAGTTTTGGCAGATAACCAGAAGGCAAGTAACTGGAGCATGAACCATGGAAATTCCACTGTGAATTCACATATACTATTACTATTTTATTTGGCTCTAGTTTTGAAACAAACTGCACAAGTTTAAGTTGTTCCACGCATTTCATATTGAACAGGAAGTGCAGGCAACCAGAATTGTTTGTTTTTTTGGCTGGGAGTGGAGAATTCTTGGAGCTGTCTGTATTACTTCTAATGCTCTCTGAGTCATAGCTAGGGTTTGTTTTAATACTAAATTTGGAGTGCTCAAATCTAAGCAATCAGTTCTAAACTTTCCATTGCATGAGTAACAAAATTTTATCTTTGGCATTGTACAAAATGGCTTTAAAGTCCAGCCGCCCACCTCCGTGCCTCTTTCCACCAACCCCCATCCCCACCTCGTGACTTTCTCTCTCACTGCCTTATCTCACATTTTATTCCATTTCAAAGTGTGAACCAAGGATCTGGATCCTTGGCTCTTAGACCCAGTATTGTTGAGAATTGAAAAGCCAATCCTGACCCATTATTGTTGAGAATTGAAAAGCCAATCCTAAAACTAATCTAGGCCATCTGAATGAGTAAACACAGCTGTTGCAGCTTGCAGTGGCTGCATGAGCTGTGGAAGACTAGAATTTATGCTTTAAAGTAATTGAATGTTTTCTTATCTAATCTCTTGCAGAGTTACTGGAATTCATGTGAACATGTTGAAGAGAAAGAAGCCTCATAGGTGAGTGGGGACCATGGGATGAAAAAGCATCTCATTTCCGTTTATTTTGTGGTGTTGATTCAGTTGCTGAGACAGTTCAAGTCAAGACTTAGAAACCATTAGTAACTCTGGTTTGCTTGAAAAGTCACCGTGGGTCTCAGTCGAGGCCTATTGCAATTGGAGCCTTTGGAGTTTTGGGACTTGGAAGCAGAGGCGTGGAATTTGTCCTGCACGCATGTGCCAAAGGGTATGGGTAAGGTATGGGTCTTCTGGACAGCACACTGCTAAAGGAAAATGTTATTGAAGATGCAGAATGTTGAATTTTACAGGCAGTACATGACTTTAAGCTACTAAGGATGCGGTTAGCATAGATGTACTTAATGGAAAGCTAGATTAATACATGAGGGAGAAAGGAATAGAAGGTTATGCTGATGGGGTGAGAAGAAATAGGATGGGAAGAGGCTTGTGCATGGCATGAACACTGTTATAGTCTGGTTGGACTGAATGGCCTATCTGTGTGCAGAGTGATGATGTCTAGAGTTAACCCACGACCGCTACCATCTAGAAGGACAAGGGTAGCGTATACACGGGAACCACTTGAAGTTCCCCTCCAAGCCACTCACCATCCTGACTTGGAAATATATCACCATCCTTTCACTGTTGCTGGGTCAAAATCCTGGAACTCCCTCCCTAACAGCACTGTGGGTGTACCACAGGGATTGCAGCAGTTCAAGAAGGCACTTCACCACCAACACCTCAAGGGCAACTAGGCATGGGCAATAAATGTTGGCCTAGCCAGTGACCCTCACATCCCGTAAATGAATTTAAAAAAATACGTAATTGTGGAAGAGCCTCCCCAATGGCTCAATGGGTAAATACATACTAAATGTGAATCGTATAGACCAGGAAAATCCCAGGATATTCCCTGGTCTTTGTTGAGCCGAGGCAGAAGTGAGTAGTGGAATTAATATCTATGTCCTTGGTTTGAGAACCTCCCGCTCCTGACTGTTCTCCATTGGGCCCCAACCCCAGTAGTAAGTGCATTACTGCGAGGACAGGATTGAGGGCTGTGCAGTGTCCTTCCAGCCAGATCACCTACCAGTACCCCTCTGTATAAACTCAACATGAAGATTGGTCACTTGCCTGAGTAGACTTGGAGGGCTGCCAATTCTCTGTGCATCTATGTACAACGAAGAGTTGGCATATTTGGGACTGGGGTTGGGGAGAGAGTGGGCCTGGAAGAAAAGAGAAAAAATTGGGAGCGTTGCAAAAGGATTTCCAGCTATAGATGTGGTTCTTGACACTTCTTTTGTTCAACACCTGGCTCCAGGAGTTGAAAGTCTGTCTAACACTCCCACGTCATGCGGTGTTTATAAGTAACACATTGCCCTGAAAATGAACACAGATGGAGGTTAATTACTTCAAAGATGCTTCTACGTAGGATGACCATTGGTGAATTAAAATGTCAAGCATGAATGGGTTTAGTTTTATCTTTGCCAAAGGGTTTGACAGCTCTGAGGATACGGCTCACAGCAATTGACCTTCCCACAACAATCCCTTTTGTGAAAACTTTTGATTTGGAGTCATCAGCTTGTGAAATAATTCGATAGTTTGTGTGCTGTTTTTAAAAAAAAAAATACTTTAAACCTTTGTCAGAAGGAAACGTAAAAGCGTCTGGTGGGGAAGGAAGGTATTGATATTTTTAAAAACGCCTCCTATCCTGAAATTGCTGCATGGTTTTTCCATCAGCAATTGGAACTCGTTATACCAGATTAACAAGTCATTGCTGACCCCAGGGAGTGAGATAAAAGCAAAATACTGCGGTTGCTGGAAATCTGAAATAAAAACAGAAATCTGAAAAAGGGTCATACAGACTCGAAACTGTTTTATCTCTATTTCTCTCTCCACAGATGCTCCACAGATGTCAGACCTGCTGAGTTTTTCCAGCATTTTCTGTTCTTATCGCATGTGTTGGTGAACTGTGTGCCGTGAGGGGCATCAAAGCCAAACACAATCTCTTCCAGCAAGGGTCCTTGCACAGTGATTAGGATCAGAAATTCTGATTTAATTTCCACCCCCTTTTTTATTTTCTCCCTCTCCTCCCTGTCCCTACTGCCCTGGGTGAGATTCACAAAGTAAATATAAACCAAAACCTTGGATTTTATGATGGTCTGCCTGTCTTTGGTTCACATTGGTTTAATTCCTTGGACCCTTTGAGGAGCTGAGGATACAGTTTTGATGTGGGGCCAGTATGGAAACAAATTTTTTTTGTGAGAAATAGGGGTCGTGTCGTATAAACTTTAATGGGAATGAACTTGGTAGATCGGGTGGCCTACACTCTCCCCTTCCTCCCCTTTGCTGTATTTATCAAGCATCCTCTGCACATGGTGGTTCAAAACTGGTTTATAGCAATGCTTTCATCCGCAGTTTCTACTTTTTAATTACTTACTAATCTGGTGATTGGAAGTTACAACTCATCTAAATTGAGCGTTCTGAATTAGGCAAAGAACAACCTTCAAGAACAGGGATGGGTAATTGTTTGGGCTGGAGGATCACTTAAGTTTTGCTGAGCTGTTGAGGGCCAAACGCATGAAATGAATTGTGTTGATAACAGCTATTTGGATATTAAATAGAATATTTAGAAGTCCATTCTTTGAATATTCAGCATTCGGCATCCGCCTTTCTCTTCTTTGAGGTCATTCCTTAATTTGGGTTAAGGTTTGAGGGCATTTTTGTGGTCAGGCCTGACCATACTAACTTAGTCACATCAAAATTAATGAAACCCAAAAGGCCCAAATCACGCACAAATGCTGTACAGAGAGAGACACCTCGTTATTCACATGTGTAGTGGTGTGAGGCTTTTTATATATATGCCATTTCTGTTCCATATGGCCTCCTCCTATATCGTAACGATTCTGTGATTTCCTTTCGCTAGACCAGTGGTTCTTGAGTGTTGGTTGAAGGACTCCTTTTCAAATGGATTAGTAATCACAGATCCTCCATCTAAATTATAATATACAATAACAACATGGACGTGTTGCATTTAAACCTGTGGTATTTTAATAATGCTTTTAAGAAAACAGCTATTTACTACCAAATATACAGATTTTTCCCCAATACTGAATTTGTGTTATGGATTAGGATGGAATAATTATTGATGAATTAATCACTGAAATCATAACAGCGTAAGTGCTTGTTTGCCAGATCAATTAAAATATTTGATAGGAACAGTAACTGGTAAATTTAATAACCTACCTATACAATGCCCACTGACATTTTAAATCACTTCAGTTAAATCTGTTCCAGCGCTCAACACAAAGTCAGCAGAAATCAGGAGACAAATCAGCAGGTTACTCTTTGTGCTGTTTCAGTGCTCCTCCATATGAGCCCTCACTCATCTCAACATGGCAACTGCACTCTGTCCCCAACTCGCAAAAAAAAAATACTCTCCTCCAGCCACTGCTCATTGGCTTACCTCAGACCTCTTCCTGTGGCCATTCTTAATGCAATGTAGCTCGAGGGCTGAATGAAATCCTCCACGGGGCTGGGTGTGGCCCGCCGGCTGTAGTTTGCCCACCGCTGTTCTAGAGCGTCCATGCACTGAGCCACCTTTGGAATTGCTCTGAAGATTCATCCAGTCATCTACACCTCACCACCAACTTGTAGGTTAATGGTGCATATGAAATTTCAGATGGGGCTAGTGTAAATATTACAGCAAAAGCATGGCAGGGATTGATCTGACGGTAATTAATTGCAGCACACTGTGCTTTATGAATGATTGAATTTGCATATGGTACATATTTTAATTTATTATAAACAGATAAATTACATAGAATGTACAGCGCAGAAACAGACCATTCAGCCCGACTGATCTATGCCATTGTTTATGCTTCATGAGCCTCCTCCCACCAAGCTCTCCTCCTAAGCCTTTCCACATACCCTTCTATTCCTTTCTACCTTGAGTTTATCTAGCTTCCCCTTAAATGCATCTAGTTTTTTGGTAGTATAGAGCTTGAATATTGCTTTTTTTTAAAAAAACACACAAATCACCGAAATGAGTAACGTGGAATGTGAATTTTAGTGCCAGTGTGATGCTAGGTATGTAGGCCATAGGTCCCAAAGACTGGTGGTGGATCGTATCAAACAGCATGTCCCTTTCACTGTTCATAACGGGCAAGTTACAGACCGTACCCAACAAGCCTGTGCTTGCAAAACTCAAAACACAATGTCCAACATTAGATGCAATTCCATGATTGGACATTTGCTAAATAATCCTCAGTTTGCTGAGAATTATGCTGACAACCAACTGAAGGTTGTCAGTTGAGCTCCCAGTATGACGCACTAGCATGTACTGGAAACTGCATATATTAATACACAGGGCTCTGTTCTTTACAGACAAAAAGAACATGTACAGACATTGTGCCTATTTCAGCTAAACAAAATAAGTGACAGCCATTCACTGGTTCATTCCTCAGTGTAATGCCTGACCAATCAAAGTCAAGCTGCCTGGTTTAACTTTCAAACAATGTTTGGCAGTTAACTGTCAGACACCATGAACTGGTGTATTCTCCATGGCAACACCCCTACCAATCAGAGTGTATTTGCCAACTAATCAGCTCTCTCTTCTCATAGTATAAAGTTGTTCCCTTTACAATTGGTATTCTTGCGAATTGTCTTGAGTGCAAGACGAAAAGCTTCAACCAAAAAAGGTCTCTCTTTTTCAGCAATACTTAAATGCACCTTTGCTATTAAAGTCAACAACTCCTTGTGGTTGAGTTCCACATTCTAACAACTCTTTGGTTAAGTTTTTCCTGAATTCTCTGTTAGTTTTATTAGTGACTATATTTATGGTTCCTAGTTGGTCTTGCTTACAAAATATATAACTGAATATTACTAACCTTGCATTACTCACCTGTTTACAAACATTCATAATTTTAAGAAAAGAGCCCTCGGATAATAAACAATGGGCAGAATTTTCTGCCTGTCAGGCGGGCGGGCCCGACCCAATCTCCGGCGGGCAGGGAGCCGATTCCCGCCAGTGAAGCAGGCCACACCGCCATTTTACGTGGGCGGGCCAATTAAGACCTGCCCAACGTGACATCTGGCGGGAAATGCTATGCGCTCCCTGTGCGGGTGGGGGGATTCCCTAAGAGCGAGAGTGCACTCTTTTGCGCATTTGCACAAAAGAGCGCACATCACCCTGAGGCTAAGTACAGCCTCAGGGAGATCGCCTGGACTTTGAAAAATATTAGAAATAGAAAAAAAAAAAATCCCTTACATGTCCCCCTCATGTATGAATTGGGACATGTTCATAATTTACATAATAACTTATTAAAATTTTTAAAACCCTGCATGAAACCTCATCCCGCCACTGGATGAGGTTTCATGTTTTTTCTATTTGCTGCCGGGGCTCCTGGCCAACCAGCCAACCTTAAGGTTGGACGGGCAGGTCCTTTAATTGGTTAAATGATCCTGTCAATGGCCTCAATTGGCCATTGACAGGCTGGCGGACCCGCAGCTGATTTTGCTGCGCCCCCGCCTTCCTGAAAATTTAAATGGGGCGGGATGACGTCAGGGATTCTGCCCGACATCATCCCGCGTCATTCTACGCGTCGGCGAGCGGGCCCCGCCCCCACTCGCCGACAGCAAAATTCTGCCTAATGTAGATTTTGGTCCGATTCTCCTTACTTTGTTTTTTGTTTGCGGGATATGACTGTCGTTGGCAAGGCCAGCATTTATTAACCATCCCTAATTGCCCTTGAGAAGGTGGTGATTAGCGTCGCCCTGAAATGCTGCTGTTCATGTGGTGTAGGTACATTCATAGTGCTGTTAAAGAGAGAGTTCCAGGATTTTGACCCAGAGACAATGAAGGAACAGCAATATAGTTCCAAGTCAGGATAGTGTGTGACTTGGAGGAGAACGTGCAAGTGATGGTGTTCCCATGCACCTATTGCCCTTGTTCTTTTAGGTGGTAGAGGTTGTGGGCTTGGAAGGTTGCCTGAAATCTTCCTGGTCCACTTGTTGTTCCTCTTTTTTACTTTTACTGCCCAACATATTTCCACACCCCAATTTTTTTCGTATAATCGTATATTATGGAATTTGGTCATTTCAAATGCCTTTTGCCTGTTCCTCTTGAGTTGACTATGCTTTTATATATAAGAAATCACCATTTGTACAGTGCCCTTACAATATCAGGTTGTTGGGTAGCGTTCTCAAATAGTGGAACAAAGTTGAGAGTTCCTCTGTTTGTAGCTGTGAGATGCTGTGAGCCAATGGTTCCAGGGATGAGACACTTCAGTTATGAGGAAAGATTGGAGAAGTTGGGACTGTTTTCCTTGGAGAGGAGAAGGCTAAGGGGAGACTTAATAGAAGCTCTCAAAATCATGAGGAGTCTGGACAGAGTACATAGGGCGAAACGGTTCCCGCTCGTAAACGGATCGAGAACCAGAGGGCACAGTTTTAAAGTGTTTTGCAAAAGCAGCAAACTTTTTCACACAGCGAGTACTTGGGGTTTGGAATGCACTGCCTGGAAGTGTGGTGGAGACATTCATTTGAGGCACTCAAGGGCATTGGGTGATTATATAAATAGAAACAATATGCAGGGTTGCGGGGAAAAGGCAGGAGATTGGCACTAAGTTAAAATGCTCAGAGTGCTGGTGCAGACACGATGGGCCAAATGGTGGTCCCCTACACCATAACAATTCTGAGAGATTCTGTAAACTCGGCTCCATTACAGATTCTCCATTCAAGGTTTCAATTGGTGAGTCTGTATTCAGGTACTGTAGAGCCTTTGATTGTCCCCCCCAGGGTTTGTGTGAAGTTGGGAGACGAGCAGAGATACATAGAAACATAGAAAATAGGAGCAGGAGTAGGCCATTCGGCCCTTCATTCATTATGATCATGGCTGATCATCCAACTCAATAGCCTGCTGCCACTTTCTCCCCATACCCTTTGATCCCTTTCAACCTAAGAGCTATATCTAACTTCTTCTTGAAAACATACAATGTTTTGGCCTCAACTACTTTCTGTGGTAGCGAATTCCACAGGCTCACCACTCTCTGGGTGAAGAAATTTCTCCTCATCTCAGACCTAAATGGCCTACCCCATATCCTCAGATTGTGACCCCTGGTTCTGGACTCCCCCAGCATCGGGAACATCCTTCCTGCATCTACCCTGTCTAGTCCTATTAGAATTTTATAGGTTTCTATGAGATTCCCCCCTCATTCCTCTGAACTCCAGTGAATATAATCCTAACCAACTCAATCTCTCCTCATATGTCAGTCCCGCCATCCCAGGAATCAGTCTGCACTCCCTCTATAGCAAGAACATCCTTCTTCAGATAAGGAGACCAAAACTATACACAATATTCCAAGTGTGGTCTCACCAAGGCCCTGTATAATTGCAGCAAGACATCCCTGCTCCTGTACTCGAATCCTCTGGCTATGAAAGCCAACTTGCCATTTCCCTTCTTTACCACCTGCTGCACCTGCATGCTTACCTTCAGCGACTGGTGTACAAGGACACCCAGGTCTTATTGCACCTCCTCTCTCAATTTGAAGATGAACCTAGTTTTTTTTTTTGTAGTCTTTATCTAGTTGATAAGATGTTAAATGCCTCTGGTTTTAGGGGAGGCGTTGGTGTAGTGGTATTGTCACCAGGCTAGTAATCCAGAGACCCAGGGTAATGCTCTGGGTACATAGGCTCAAACCCCACCGTGGCAGATGGTGGAATTTGAACTCAATAAAAAAATCTGGAATTAAGAGTCTTATGATGACCATGGAACCATTGTCAATTGTCGTAAAATCCTATCTGGTTCACTAATGTCCTTTTAGGGAAGGGAATCTGCTGTCCTTACCTGGCCTGGCCTACATGTGACTCCGACCCACAGCAATGTGTGGTTGATTCTTAAATTCCCTCTGTAATGGCCGAACAAGCCACTTAGTTCTCAAGGGCATTTTGGGATGGGCAAAAATGCTGGTCTAGCCAACGATGTCCCCATTCCAAGAATACATTTTTTTTTAAAAAGTAGTCATGGTCATCACTGCACTATTTTCAAAAAAAAGTCTGGATTGAGTCAAAAATATTCGTAAAATGTAATATTGTAACTGAAAAGGTGGGATTTAGCAGCAAGCAGGTATGGAAACTGCCAATACAGCAATAAAGCAACAAATGAGAAAGGGAACCAATTAAATTTTGAAAATGCTTTTGACCCCTATCTTGTTTTGCCAGTTTCTCATGGATGCAGTTGCCAAATATATTTGTTTTATAGCAAATGTGTTGAAACTCAGCACAAATCAACATATCCAAACAGTTGTCTTATATGCGAACTCAAAACTTAGATGACATTTCCGTCCTGAGACCTACTCCTCTTTCAAATGCGGGGGCTGGGGGGGCATGAGTTTTGTGGGCTTTCTGCAGGTATCATTGTGAGAAATGATGAATGAAGAAGCTTAACCAGAAAGCAGACCACAATGCTAGGATTCTTATATGATTGGCAGTGACACTAACCATTCAAGGAAAATGCCAGGACTTAGCATTTGTAAACAGCGTTTAACTCCCTCCCCAGTGCCCCATCCTGTCCAACACACCGAAAGCTCTGATAAGACTGAAACCCGTAGAAACCTTTAATTGGGCTATGCTTGGGCCTCTCATCTTGGGTTCTGAGAGCATCTTCGACCCCTGTGTCGTGTCTGAGAAGTACCTGCCTGACTCGGGCCTTGATTCTGCCACTCCATGGGCATTTGGATACTGGCCCTCATGCTGTTTCTACTGTGGTTTTATCTCCAGTTTGTTCCAGCTCCTCCTTTGTCCATCGACAGCTCCATGGTCCTGTGTTGCATGCATGTTTGGCAGCTCCATTCACTGGCATGTGTCATTAAACCAAGGCCCTATCTACTCTGTCAGGTGATATAAAGGTCCTCTGACTTTACTTTGAAGAAAAACAGTGGTGTTCTCCTCCTGTCCTGACCAATATTCATCCATCACCCAACCTATCTGGTCATTATCCTGTTGCTGTTTATGGGAGTTGGTTGGGCATGTTTGGCTGCCATGTTTTCTACATTACCACAGTGACAACACTTCAGAATGCTCCATTGTCGTTGCCCGTAAAGTATGTTGGGACATCCTGAGGTTGTGAAAGAAGCTGTACAAATGTAAGTTTTTTTTTATCTGTAAGATATTCTACAGGAAGTTCGTTTTTTTAAGGCTTTCAGTTTAAAATAAAACCAATAAGTTGATGAGGTGTATTTCAATGCAAGGAATATTACATGCATTTCCATGATCCACAGGGAATGTCCACTCCAGTGAGGAAGATAATTGAGGTTGCACTGCACAATGTTAAGTGAAAAAGTCAATGGCCTTCACTGCTATCCATTGGAATGAGCGAGAGTGCCTTGTGAGGAAAAGTAAGACAGACACAGCTTGTTTCCACTGGAGTTTAGAAGAGTGAGGGGTGACTTGATTGAAGTATATAAGATCCTGAATGGCACTGACAAAGTGGATGTGGAAAGGATGTTTCCTCTTGTGGGTAATTAGGGGTTGCCCTTTTAGGGCAGAGATGAGAAATTTTTTTCTGAGGGTTGCGCAATTTTGGAATTCTCTGCCTCAGAAGGCGATGGAGGTGGGGTCATTGAATATTTTTAAAACGGAGGTAGATAGGTTCTTGTTAGGCAAGGGAATTGAAGGCTATCGGGGGTAAATGGGAATGTGGAATTCGAAACGCAAACAGATCAGCCATCATATTGAATGGCGGAGCAGGCTCGAGGAGCCGAATGGCTTCCTTCTCCTATTTCGTATGCTCGTATTACCACTTAACAAGTACAGGGCTTTTAAGAGAGAATTATGGCAAACGAATGCCCATGTAAAATGCAAGTAGCTTCTACTGTTTCCACACAGCAAACCCAGACCAAGGGGCCTAATTTACTCAGTGTACTCATACCAGCATGTATAAAGAAGGTCTTCTATTAAAGAGGGGATTAAAGCTTAAGACGTTATTAGCTTTAATAATTTGGTAGCACTTTTGCCTCAGTGTGATGCATGAACTTGCAACTATCTGATTTAAAGACATGAGGTAATCTGGGCCTCGAGTTCAAAACACTGCTGAGGGACTGCTGCATTGTTAAAACTGCAATCTTCCTAATGATGATCTACACATTATGATGTGGCAGATATGTGTACCAGGCGGATCAAATCCACAAGGGAAACTTGTTCACAACAGTTCTGCAATTTGTATTTATTATGAGATGTGTGCACTGAATTCTGAAGTAATAAGTCCACCGAGACCTTTAGCGATTTTTCAAAATTAAAATATTTATTAACAAAATAAAAGATTTCAAGCATGTACACGAGGCTACAATTACTACTATAATAACTCCT
>NW_027600412.1:0-14982 GCF_964194155.1 Cetorhinus maximus | reverse complement strand
ACTCCAAATACGGGCGCGCACTCCAAATATGGTCGCGCAATCCATATACGGGCGCGCACTCCAAATACGGTCGCGCACTCCAAATACGGTCGCGCTCTCCAAATGCGGTGGCGCACTCCAAATACGGTCGCCCACTTCAAATACGGTCGCGCCCTCCAAACACGGTAGGGCATTCCAAGTACGGTCGTGCATTCCAAATACCCACTCCAAATACGGTTCTGCACTCCAAATATGGTCGCCTACCCCAAATGCGGTCGCCCACTTCAAATACGGTCACACACTCCAAATACGGGCGCGCACTGCAAATACTGTCGCCCATTCCAAATCCGGTCGCCCACTCCAAATATGGTCGCACACTCCACATACGGTCGCCTACTCCAAATACGGTTGCGCACTCCAAATACCCACTCCAAATACGCTCTCGCACTCCAAATACTGTCGTGCACTCCAAATACGGTCGCGCTCTCCAAATACGGTCGGGCACTTTCAAATACCCACTCCAAATACGGTAGCGCACTCCAAATACGGTCGCCCACTCCAAATGCGGTCGCGCACTCCAAATACGGTCGCGCACTCCAACTACGGTCGCGCACTCCAAATACGGTCGCGCACTTTCAAAAACCCACTCCAAATACGGTAGCGCACTCCAAATACGGCCGCGCAATCCAATTACGGGGGCACACTCGAAATATGGTCGCGCACACCAAATACCCACTCCAAATACGATCGTGCACTCCAAATACGGTCGCGCACTCAAAATACCCACTCCAAATACGGTAGCGCACTCCAAATACGGGCGCGCACTGCAAATACGGGCGCGCACTCCAAATACGGTCGCGAACTCCAAATACCCACTCCAAATACGGGCGTGCACTCCAAATACGGTCGCGCACTCCAAATATAGTCGCGCATCCAAATACGGTCGCCCATTCCAAACACGGTCGCCCACTCCAAACACGGTCGCGCACTCCAAATACGGTCGCCCACTCCAAATACGGTCACGCACTCCAAATACGGTCGCCCTCTCCAAATACGGTCGCGCTCTCCAAATACGGGCGCGCACTCCAAATGCGGTCGTGCACTCCAAATGCGGTAGCGTACTCCAAATACGGTCGCGCACTCAAATACGGGCACGCACTCCAAATACGGGCGAACACTCCAAATACGGTCGCGCACTCCATATACGGGAGCGCACTCCAAATACGGTCGCGCACTCCAAATATGGTCGCGCACTCCAAATGCGGTTGCGCACTCCAAATACGGTCGCCCACTTCAAATACGGTCACCCTCTCCAAATACGGTCGCGCACTCCAAATACGGTCGCGCATTCCAAATACGGTCGCGCATTCCAAATACCCACTCCAAATGCGGTCGCGCACTCCAAATACGGGCGCGCACTCCAAATACGGTCACCCATTCCAAATCCGATCGCCCACTCCAAAAACGGTCGCCCATTCCACATACGGTCGCCCACTCCAAATATGGTCGCGCACACCAAATACGGTCGCGCACTCCAAATACGGTCGCGCTCTCCAAATATGGTCGGGCATTCCAAATACGGTCGCACACTCCAAATACCCACTCCAAATACGGTCGCGCACTCCAAATACGGTCGCTTACTCCAAATGCGGTCGCACATTCCAAATACGGTCGCACACTCCAAATACCCACTCCAAATACGGTCGCGCACTCCAAATACGGTCGCCTACTCCAAATGCGGTCGCACATTCCAAATACGGTCACCTACTCCAAATGCGGTCGCACATTCCAAATACGGTCGCCCTCTCCAAATGCGTTCGCGCACTCCAAAAATCGTTGCGCACTCCAAATACGGTCGCCCACTCCAAATACGTTCGAGCACTCCAAATACGGTCGCGCACTCCAAATACGGTTGCGCACTCCTAATGCGGTCGCGCACTCCAAATACCCACTCCAAATCCGGTCGCGCACTCCAAATACGGTCGGCCACTCCAAATACGTTCGCCCACTCCAAATACAGTCGCCTACTCCAAATGCGGTCGCCGACTCCAACAACGGTCACACACTCCAAACACGGGCGCGCACTCCAACTCCGGTCGCGCACTCCAAATGCGGTAGCGTACTCCAAATACGGTCGTGCACTCCAAATGCGGTAGCGTACTCCAAATACGGTCGCACATGCCAAATACGGTCGCGCACTCCAAATACGGTCGTGCACTCCAAATGCGGTAACGTACTCCAAATACGGTCGCGCACTCCAAATACGGGCGCGCACTCCAAATACGGGTGCACACTCCTTATACGGGCGCGCACTCCAAATACGGTCGCGCACTCCAAATACGGGCGCTCACTCCATATACGGGCGTGCACTCCAAATACGGGCGCGCACTCCAAATACGGGCGCGGACTCCAAATGCGGGCGCGCACTACAAATGCGGTTGCGCACTCCAAGTGCGGTCGTGCACTCCAAAAACCCACTCCAAATACGGTCACAAACTCCAAACGCTGTCGCGCACTTCAAATACGGTCGCGCACTCCAAATACAGGCGCGCACTCCAAATGAGGTCGTGCATTCCAAATGCGGTCGCGCACTCCAAATGCGGTCGCGCATTCAAAATACCCATTCCAAAAAATGTCGCCCACTCCAAATACGGTCGCCCACTCCAAATGCGGTCGCGCACTCCAAATACGGTCGCGCATTCCAAATACGGTCGCGCACTCCAAATACAGTCGCGCACTCCAAATACCCACTCCAAAAATGGTCGCGCACTCCAAATACGGTCGCGCACTCCAAATACCCACTCCAAAAATGGTCGCGCACTCCAAATACGGTCGCGCACTCCAAATACGGTCACCCACTGCAAATACGGGCGCGAACTCCAAATACGGTCGCCCACTCCACATATGGTCGGTCACTCCAAATACGGTCGCGCACTCCAAATACGGTCGCGCACTCCAAATGCGGTCGCGCACTCCAAATACCCATTCCAAATATGGTCGCGCACTCCAAATACGGGCGCGCACTCCAAATACGGGTGCGCACACCAAATGAGGTCGCGCATTCCAAATGCGGTCACGCACTCCAAATACCAACTCGAAATACGGTCGCGCACTCCAAATGCGGTCGCGCACTCCAAATAGGGTCGCGCACTCCAAATAGGGTCGCGCACTCCAAATAGGGTCGCGCACTCTAAATACAGTCGCGCACTCCAAATACGGTCGTGCACTCCAAATACGGTCGCACTCTCCAAAAACAGGCGCGAACTCCAAATACTGGCGCGCATTCCAAATACGGTCACCCATTCCAAATATGGTCACCCACTCCAAATACGGTCGCCCACTCCACATACGGTCGGCCGCTCCAAATATGGTTGCGCACTCCTAATACCCACTCCAAATACGGTCGCCCATTCCAAATACGGTCGCGCACATCAAATACGGGCACACACTCCAAATGCTGTCGCTCACTCCAAATGCTGTCGCGCACTCCAAATACCCGCTCCAAATACGGTAGTAAACTCCAAATGCGGCCGCGCACTCCAAATACCCACTCCAATACGGTCGCGCACTCCAAATACGGTCGCGCAATCCAAATACAGTCGCCCACGCCAATTGCGGTCGCGCACTCCAAATACAGTCGCGCACTCCAAATACCCACTCTAAATGCGGTCGCGCACTCCAAATACGGTCGCGCACTCCATATACGGTAGCCTACTCCAAATGCGGTCGCCGACTCCAAATACGGTCGTGCACTCAAAACACAGGCGCGCACTCCAACTCCGGTCGCGCACTCCAAATACGGTTGCGCACGCCAAATACGGTCGCGCACTCCATATTAGGGCGCGCACTCCATATATGGGCACGAACACCAAATACGGTCACTCACTCCAATTACGATCGCCCACTCCAAATACGGTCGCGCACTCCAAATACGGTCACCCACTCCAAATACGGGCGCGCAATCCAATTATTGGCGCGCACTCCAAATATGGTCGCGCACTCCAAATACGGGCGCTCACTCCATATATGGGCATGCACTCCAAATATGGGCGCGCACTCCAAATACGGGCGCGGACTCCAAATGCGGGCGCGCACTCCAAATACGGTCGCGCACTCCAAATACCCACTCCAAATACGGTTGCGCACTCCAAATACGGGCGCGCACTCCAAATGCGGTCGCGAACTCCAAATACCCACTCCAAATACGGTTGCGCACTCCAAATACGGGCGCGCACTCCAAATACGGTCGCGCACTCCAAATACCCACTCCAAATACGGGCACGCACTCCAAATACGGGCGCGCTCTCCACATACGGTCGACAACTCCAAATACGGTCGCACACTCCAAATACGGGCACGCACTCCATATACGGACGCGCTCTCCAAATACGGGTGCGCACTTCATATACGGACGTGCACTCCAAATACGGGCGCGCAATCCAAAAGCGATCGCGCACTCCAAATGCGGTCGCGTACTCCAAATACATGCGTGGACTCCAAATACGGTCGCGCACTCCAAATACGGGCGCGCATTCCATATAGGGACGTGCACTCCAAATTTTTTCGCGCATTCCAAATGCTGTCGCGCACTCCAAATGCGGTTTCGCACTCCAAATACGGTGGCGCACTCCAAATATGGGTGCGCACTCCAAATGAGGTCGCGCATTCACAATGCGGTTGCGCACTCCAAATACCTACTCCAAATACGGTCGCGCAATCCAAATGCTGTCGCGCACTCAAAATACCCACTCCAAATACGGTCGCGCACTCCAAATACGATCGCGCACTCCAAAAACGGTCGCGCACTCCAAATACGGTCGCTCACACCAAATACAGTCGCCTACTCCAAATGCGGTCGCCAACTCCAAATACGGTCGCGCACTCCAATTGCGGTCGCGCACTCCAAATGCGGTCGCGCACTCCAAATACGGTCGCCCACTCCAAATACGGTCACGCACTCCAAACACGTCGGGCATTCCAAGTACGGTCGTGCACTCCAAATACCCACACCAAATACGGTCGCGCACTCCAAATGCGGTCGCCAACTCCAAATGCGTTCGCACACTCCAAACACGGTCGCGCACTACAAATACAGTCGCGCCCTCCAAATACGGTCGCACACTTCAAATACGGTCGCCCACTCCAGATACGGGGGTCACTCCAAATACGGTCACGCACTCCAAATACGGGCACGCACTCCAAATACGGGCGCGCACTCCACATACGGTCGCCCACTCCAAATACGGTCGCGCACTCCAAATACGTTTGCCCACTCCCAATACGGTCGCGCACTCCAAATACGGTCGCCCACTCCAAATACTGTCGCACACTCCAAATACGGGTGCGCATTCCATATACGGGCGCGCACTCCAAATACGGGCACCCACTCCAAATGCGGTCGCGCACTCCAAATGCGGTCGCGCATTCCAAATACGGTCACACACTCCAAATACGGTCACGCACACCAAGTACAGTAGCGTACTCCAAATACGGTCGCGCACTCCAAATGCGGTCGCGCACTCCAAATACGATTGTCCACTCCAAACACGGTTGCACACTCCAAATACGATCGGGCATTCCAAATACGGACGCGCACTCCAAATATCCTCTCCAAATACGGTTACCCACTCCAAATACGGTCACGCACTCCAAATACGGGCGCGAACTCCAAATACGGGCTCGCACTGCAAATACGGTCACCCATTCCAAATATGGTCGCCCACTCCAAATACGGTCGCCCACTCCACATACGGTCGGCCACTCCAAATACGGTCGCGCACTCCACATACCCACGCCAAATACGGTCGCCCATTACAAATACGGTCGCGCACTCCAAATGCGGTCGCGCGCTCCAAATATCCACTCCAAATATGGTCGCGCACTCCAAATACGGGCGCGCTCTCCAAATGTGGTCGCTCACTCCAAATGCAGTCGCGCACTCCAAATACCCACTCCAAATATGGTCGCGCATTCCAAATGCGGTCTCGCACTACAAATACCCACTCCAATACGGTTGCGCCCTCCAAATGCGGTCGCGCACTCCAAATACAGTCGCGCACTCCAAATACCCACTCCAAATGCGGTTGTGCAATCCAAATACGGTCGCGCACTCCAAATACTGTCGCGCACTCCAAACATGGTCGGGCATTCCAAGTATGGTCGCGCACTCCAAATACCCACACCAAATACGGTCGCGCACTCCAAATACGGTCGCCTACTCCAAATGCGTTCGCACACTCCAAATACGGTCACGCAATACAAATACGGTCGCGCCCTCCAAATACGGTCGCGCACTTCAAATATGGTCGCCCACTCCAGATACGGGTGGAAACTCCAAATACGGTCGCGCACTCCAAATACGGGCGTGCACTCCAAATACGGGCGCGCACTCTAAATACGGTCATCCATTCCAAATACGGTCGCCCACTCCACATATGGTCGCCCACTCCAAATACGGTCGTGCACTCCAAATACAGTAGCGCACTCCAAATGCGGTCGCGCACTCCAAATGCGGTCGCGCACTCCAAATACGGTTGCCCACTCCAAAGACGGTTGCACACTCCAAATACGGTCGCGCACTCCAAATACGGTCGCGCACTTGAAATACTGTCGCGCACTCCAAATACGGTCGCGCTTCCAAATACGGTCGCGCACTCCAAAAACCCACTCCAAATACGGGCGCACACTCCAAATATCATCGCCCATTCCAAATACGTTCGCCCACATCAAAGACGGTCTCCCACTCCACACATGGTCGCCCACTCCAAATATGGTCGGGCATTCCAAATACGGTCGCGCACTCCAAATACCCTCTCCAAATACGGTCACCCACTCCAAATACGGTCGCGCACTCCAAATACCCATTCCAAATACGGTCGCCCATTAAAAATACGGTCGCGCACTCCAAATGCGGTCGCGCACTCCAAATATCCACTCAAAATGCGGTCGCTCACTCCAAATGCGGTCGCGCACTCCAAATACCCACTCCAAATACGGTCGCGCACTCCAAATGCGGTCTCGCACCCCAAATACCCACTCCAATACGGTCGCCCAAGCCAAATGCGGTCGCGCACTCCAAATACGGTCGCGCACACCAAACACGGGCGCGCACTCCAACTCCGGTCGCGCACTTCAAATACGGGCGCGCATGCCAAATACGGTCGCGCACTCCATATTAGGGTGCGCACTCCATATACGGGTGCTAACACCAAATACGGTCGCGCACTCCAATTACAGTCACCCACTCCAAATACAGTCGCGCACTCCAAATACGGTCGCCTACTCCAATTGCGGTCCCCCACTCCAAATATAGTCGCGCACTCAAAACACGGGCGTGCACTCCAAATCCGGTCGCGCACTCCAAATACGGTCGCGCACGCCAAATACGGTCGCGCACTCCAAATACGGGCGAGCACTCCAAATACGGTCGCCCATTCCAAGTACGGTCAGCCTCTCCACATACGGTCGCCCACTCCAAATATGGTCGCGCACTCCAAATACGGTCGACAGCTACAAACACGGTCGCGCACTCCAAATACGGCCGCCCTCTCCAAATACGGGTGCGCACTCCAAATACGGGCGCGCACTCCGAATGCGGTCGCTCACTCCAAATGCGGTCGAGCACTCCAAATACCCACTCCAAATACGGTCGCGCACTCCAAATGCGGTCTCGCACTCCAAATACCCACTACAATACGGTCGCGCACTCCAAATACGGTCGCACACTCTAAATACGGTCGCGCTCTCCAAATACGGTCGGGCATTCCAAATACGGTCGCGCACTCCAAATACGGTCGCGCACGCCAAATACGGTCGCGCACTCCAAATACGGGCGAGCACTCCAAATACGGTCGCTCATTCCAAGTACGGTCAGCCTCTCCACATACGGTCGCCCACTCCAAATATGGTCGCGCACTCCAAATACGGTCGACAGCTACAAATACGGTCGCGCACTCCAAATACGGTCGCCCTCTCCAAATACGGGTGCGCACTCCAAATACGGGCGCGCACTCCGAATGCGGTCGCTCACTCCAAATGCGGTCGCGCACTCCAAATACCCACTCCAAATACGGTCCACTCTCCAAATACGGTCGCGCTCTCCAAATACGGTCGGGCATTCCAAATACGGTCGCACACTCCAAATGCGGTCGCCCACTCCAAATGCGGTCTCGCACTCCAAATACCCACTCCAATACGGTCGCGCACTCCAAATACGGTCGCCTTCGCCAAATGCGGTTGCGCACTCCAAAAACCCACTCCAAATACGGTCGCAAACTCCACATGCGGTTGCGCACCCAAATACGGTCGCGCACTCCAAATACGGACGCGCACTCCAAATGAGGTCGCACATTCCAAATGCGGTCGCGCACTCCAAATACCCACTCCAAACACGGTCGCGCACTCCAAATACGGTCGCGCACTCCAAATACGGTCGCGCACTCCAAATACGGTCGCGCTTCCAAATACGGTCGCGCACTCCAAATACCCACTCCAAATACAGGCGCGCACTCCAAATACCATCGCCCACTCCAAATACGGTCGCGCTTCCAAATACGGTCGCGCACTCCAAATGCCCACTCCAAATACAGGCGCGCACTCCAAATACCATCGCCCACTCCAAATACGTTCGCCCACTCCAAAGACGGTTGCCCACTCCACCTACGGTCGCCCCCTCCAAAAACGGTCGGGCATTCCAAATACAGTCGCGCACTCCAAATATCCTCTCCAAATACGGTCACCCACTCCAAATACGGTTGCGCACTCCAAATACGGGCGCGAACTCCAAATACGGGCGCGAACTCCAAATATGGGCGCGTACTCTAAATACGGTCGCGCACTCCAAATATGGTCGCGCATTCCAAATACGGTCGCGCTCTCCAAATGCGGTCGCGCACTCCAAATACGGTTGCGCACTCCAAATACGGTCGCGCACTCCAAATACGGTCGCCCATTCCAAATGTGGTCGCCCACTCCACATACGATCGGCCACTCCGAATACGGTCGCGCACTCCAAATACCCACTCCAAATACGGTCGCACATTCCAAATACGGTCGCGCACTCCAAATGCGGTCGCGCACTCCAAATATCCACTCCAAATATGGTCGCGCACTCCAAATACGGGCGCGCACTCCAACTCCGGTCGCGCACTCCAAATAGGGTTGCGCACGCCAAATACGGTTGCGCACTCCATATTAGGGCGCGCACTACATATATGGGCGCGAACACCAAATACGGTCGCTCACTCCAATTACGGTCGCCCACTCCAAATACGGTCACGCACTCCAAATACGGTCGCCTACGCCAATTGCAGTCGCCCACTCCAAATACAGTCGCGCACTCAAAACACGGGCGTGCACTCCAAATCCGGTCGCGGACTCCAAATACGGTCGCGCACTCCAAATAGTGGCGCGCACTCCAAATACGGGCGCGCTCTCCACATACGGTCGACAACTCCAAATACAGTCGCACACTCCAAATACGGGCGAGCAATCCAAAAGCGGTCGCGCATTCCAAATGCGGTCGCGCATTCCAAATACGGTCGCGTACTCCAAATACATGCGCGGACTCCAAATACGGTTGCGCATTCCAAATACGGGCGCGCACTCCATATAGGGACGCGCACTCCAAATATGGGCGCGCACTCCAAATGCGGTCGCGCTCTCCAAATGCGGTCGCGCACTCCAAATACGGTCGCGCACTCCAACACGGTCGGGCATTCCAAGTACAGTCGTGCACTCCAAATACCCACGCCAAATACGGTCGCACACTCCAAACACGGACGCACACTACAAATATGGTCGCGCCCTCCAAATATGGTCGCGCACTTCAATTACGGTCGCCCACTCCAGATACGGGTGTACACTCCAAATACGGTCGCGCACTCCAAATACGGGCGTGCACTCCAAATATGGGCGCGCACTCCACATACGGTCGCCCACTCCAAATACGGTCGCGCACTCCAAATACGGTTGCCCACTCCCAACACGGTCGCGCACTCCAAATACAGTCGCCCTCTCCAAATACTGTCGCGCACTCCAAATACGGGTGCGCTCTCCATATACGGGCGCGCACTCCAAATGCGGTCGCGCATTCCAAATACGGTCGTACACTCCAAATACGGTCGCGCACTCCAAGTACAGTAGCGCACTCCAAATGCGGTTGCGCACTCCAAATGCGGTCGCGCACTCCAAATACGGTTGTCCACTCCAAACACGGTTGCACACTCCAAATACGGTCGGGCATTCCAAATACGGTCGCGCACTCCAAATATCCTCTCCAAATACAGTCACCCACTCCAAATACGGTCGCGCACTCCAAATACGGTCGCGAACTCCAAATACGGGCGCGCACTGCAAAAACGGTCGCCCATTCCAAATATGGTCGCCCATTCCAAATAGGGTCGCCCACTCCACATACGGTCGGCCACTCCAAATACGGTCGCGCACTCCAAATATCTACTCCAAATATGGTCGCGCACTCCAAATACGGTCGAGCACTCCAAATACGGGCGCGCACTCCAAATGCGTACGCTCACTCCAAATGCGGTCGCGCACTCCAAATACCCACTCCAATACGGTCGCGCAGTCCAAATGCGGTCGCGCACACCAAATACAGTCGCGCACTCCAAATACCCACTCCAAATGCGGTCGCGCAATCCAAATGCGGTCGCGCACTCCAAACACGGTCGGGCATTCCAAGTACGGTCGCGCAATCCAAATACCCACACCAAATGCTGTCGCGCAATCCAAATGCGGTCGCGCACTCCAAACACGGTCGGGCACTCCAAATACGGTCGCGCACTCCAAATACGGTCGCGCCCTCCAAATACGATCGCGCACTTCAAATACGGTCGCCCACTCCAGATACGGGTGGACACTCCAAATACGGTCGCGCACTCCAAATACGGGCGTGCACTCCAAATACGGGCGCGCACTCCAAATACGGTCGCCCATTCCAAATACGGTCGCCCACTCCACATACAGTCGCCCACTCCAAATATGGTCGCGCACTCCAAATACAGTAGCGCACTCCAAATGCGGTCGCGTACTCCAAATGCGGTCGCGCACTCCAAATATGGTCGGCCACTCCAATTGCGGTCGCCCACTCCAAATTTAGTCGCGCACTCAAAACACCGGCGTGCACTCCAAATCCGGTCGCGCACTCCAAATACGGTTGCGCACTCCAAATACGGTCGCGCACTCCAAATCCGGTCGCGCACTCCAAATACGGTTGCGCACTCCAAATACGGTCGCCCACTCCAAATACAGTCGCGCACTCCAAATATGGTCGACAACTACAAATATGGTCGCGCACTCCAAATACAGCCGCCCTCTCCAAATACGGGTGCGGACTCAAAATACGGGCGCGCACTCCAAATATGGTCGCGCACTCCAAATACGGCCGCCCTCTCCAAATACGGGTGCGGACTCAAAATACGGGCGCGCACTCCAAATATGGTCGCGCACTCCAAATACGGGCACACACTCCATATACGGACGCGCACTCCAAATACAGACGTGCACTACAAAAGCGGTCGCGCACTCCAATTGCGGTCGCGCATTCCAAATATGGTCGCGCAATCCAAATATGGGCGCACACTCCATATACGGGCGCGCACTCCAAATTCGGGCGCGCACTCCAAATGCGGTCGCGCACTCCAAATGCAGTCGCGCACTCCAAAAACCCACTCCAAATACGGTCGCAAACTCCAAATGCGGTGGGCACTTCAAATACGGTCACGCATTCCAAATGCGGTCGCGCACTCCAAATACCCACTCCAAATATGGTCGCGCACTCCAAATATGGTCGCGCACTCAAAATACCCACTCAAAATACGGTCGCGCACTCCAAATACGGTCGCGCACTCAAAATACCCACTCCAAATACGATCGCGCACTCCAAATATGGTAGCGCACTCCAAATAGGTCGCACACTCCAATTACGGTTGCGCACTCCAAATACGGTCGCGCACTCCAAGTACAGTCGCGCACTCCAAATGCGTACACGCACTCCAAATGCGGTCGCGCACTCCAAATACGGTCGCCCACTCCATATACGGTCGGGCATTACAACTAAGGTCGCACACTCCAAATACCCACTCCAAATACGGTCGTGCACGTCAAATACGGTCGCCTACTCCAAATGCCCACTCCAAATACGGGCACGCACTCCTAATCTGGTCGCGCACTCCAAATACGGTCGCGCACTCCAAATAAGGTTGCACACTCCAAAAACGGACATGCACTCCAAATACAGTCGCACATTCCAAATACGGTCGCGCACTCCAAATACGGGCGCGAACTCCAATTACGGTCGCCCACTCCACATACGGTCGGCCACATCATATACGGTCGCCCACTCCAAATACGGTCGCCCACTCCAAATACAGTCGCGCACTCCAAATACGGTCGCCTACTCCACATGCGGTCCCCGACTCCAAATACGGTCGCGGACTCCAAACACAGGTGCGCACTCCAAATCCGGTCGCGCACTCCAAATACGGTCGCGTTCTCCAAATACGGTCGCGCACTCCAAATACGGGCGCGCACTCCAAATAAGGGCGTGCACTCCAAATATGGTCGCCCACTCCAAATACGGTCGTCCACTCCACATACGGCCGGCCACACTAAATACGGTCGCGCACTCCAAATATGGTCGCCCACTCCAAATGCGGTCACACACTCCAAATACGGTCACGCTCTCCTAATACGGTGGCACACTCCAAATACGGGCGCGCGCTCCAAATCCGGTCGCGCACTCCAAAAACTGTCGCGCACTCCAAATACGGTCGCCTACTCCAAATGCGGTCCCCGACTCCAAATACAGCTCGCACTCCAAACACGGGTGCGCACTCCAAATCCGGTCGCGCACTCCAAATATGGTGGCCCACTCCAAATACGGTCGCGCACTTCAAATACGGTCGCCCATTCCAAATACGGTCGCCCACTCCACATACGTTCGCCCACTCCAAATACGGTCGCGCACTCCAAATACGGTCGCCCTCTCCAAATACGGGCGCGGACTCCAAATACGGGCGCGCACTCCAAATACGGTCGCACACTCCAAAAACGGACTCACACTCCAAATACAGTCGCACATTCCAAATACGGTCGCGCACTCCAAATACCCACTCCAAATACGGTCGCGCACTCCAAATACGGGCGCGAACTCCAATTACGGTCGCCTACTCCAAATGCGGTCCCCGACTCCAAATACGGTCGCGCTCTCCAAATACGGCCGCACACTCCAAATACGGGCGCGCACTCCAAATACGGGCGCGCACTCCAAATACGGTCGCCCATTCCAAATACGGTCGCCCTCTCCACGTACGGTCGCCCACTCCAAATACGGTCGCGCACTCGAAATACGGTCGCCCACTCCAAATACGGTCGCGCACTCCAAATGCCCACTCCAAATACGGTCGCCAACTCCAATTGCGGTCGCGCACTCCAAATACCCACTCCACATACGGTTGTGCACTCCATATACGGGCGCGCACTCCAAATACGGGCACGCACTCCAAATATGGTCGCCCATTCCAAATATGATTGCCCACTACAAATACGGTCGTCCAATCCACATATGGTCGCCAACTCCAAATAAGATGGCGCACTCCAAATACGGTCGCCTACTCCAAATACGGTCGCGCACTACAATTACGGTCGCCCACTCCAAATACGGTCGCGCACTCCAAATACGGTCGCCAACACCAAATACGGTCACGCACTCCAAATACGGTCGCCCTCTCCAAATACGGTCGCGCACTCCAAATATGGGCGCAGACTCCAAATACGGGCGGTCACACCAAATACGGTCGCGCACTCCAAATACGTGCGCGCACTCCATATATGGGCGCGCACTCCAAATACGGGCACGCATTCCATATACGGGCGCTCACTCCAAATCCGGGCGCGGACTCCAAATACGGGCGCGCACTCCATATATGGGCATGGACACCAAATACGGTCGTGCACTCCAAATACGGACGCACTCTCCAAATACGGTCGGGCATTCCAAATACGGTCGCGCACTCCAAATACCCACTCCAAATACGGTAGCGCACTCCAAATACGGTCGCGCATTCCAGATACGGTCGCCCACTCCAAACGCGGTCGCGCACTCCAAATACGGTCGCACACTCCAAATACCCACTCCAAATGCGGTCACGCACTCCAAATACGGTCACCCATTCCAAATACGTTCGCCCACTCCACCTACGGTCGCCCACTCCTAATACGGTCGCGCACTCCAAATACTGTCGCCCACTCCAAATATGGTCGCACATTCCAAATATGGTCGTGCACTCCAAATACGGTCGCCCACTCCAAATACGGGCGCGGAATCCAAATACGGTCGGGCACTTCAAATATGGTCGCCTACTCCAAATTCGGTCGCCCACTCCAAACACGGTCGCGCACTCCAAATATTGTCGCCTACCCCAAATGCGGTCGCGCACTCCAAATACGGTCGCGCACTCCAAATACGGTCGCGCACTCCAAATATGGTCGCGCACTCCAAATACGGTCGCGCATTCCAAATACGGTCGCGCTCTCCAGATACCCACTCTAAATACGGTCACCCACTGCAAATACGGGCGCGAACTCCAAATACGGTCGCCCACTCCACATATGGTCGGTCACTCCAAATACGGTCGTGCACTCCAAATACGGTCGCGCACTCCAAATGCGGTCTCGCACTCCAAATACCCACTCCAATACGGTCGCGCAGTCCAAATACAGTCGCCTTCGCCTCATGCGGTCACGCACTCCAAAAACCCACTCCAAATACGGTCGCAAACTCCAAATGTGGTAGCGCACTCCAAATACGGTCGCGCACTCCAAATGAGGTCGCGCATTCCAAATGCGGTCGCGCACTCCAAATACCCACTCCAAATACGGTCGCGCACTCCAAATGCGGTCGCGCACTCAAAATACACACTCCAAATAGGGTCGCGCACTCCAAATAGGGTCGTGCACTCTAAATACAGTCGCGCTCTCCAAATA
>NW_027600411.1:0-14992 GCF_964194155.1 Cetorhinus maximus | reverse complement strand
CAACCCTCCCTATCTCTGTAACCTCCTCCAGACCCTACAACCCTCCCTATCTCTGTAACCTCCACCAGCCCCGACAAACCTCCCTATCTCTGTAACCTCCTCCAGCCCCTACAACCCTCCCTATCTCTGTAACCTCCTCCAGCCCCGACAACCCTCCCTATCTCTGTAACCTCCTCCAGCCCCTACAACCCTCCCTATCTCTGTAACCTCCACCAGCCCCTACAACCTTCCCTATCTCTGTAACCTCCTCCAGCCCCTACAACTCTCCCTATCTCTGTAACCTCCTCCAGCACCTACAACCCTCCCTATCCCTCTAACCTCCTCCATCCCCTACAACCCTCCCTATCCCTCTAACCTCCTCCAGCCCCTACAACCCTCCCTATCCCTCTAAACTCCTCCATCCCCTACAACCCTCCCTATCCCTCTAAACTCCTCCATCCCCTACAACCCTCTCTATCCCTCTAACCTCCTCCATCCCTCCCTATCCCTCTAACCTCCGCCAGCCCCTAAAACCCTCCCTATCTTTGTAGCCTCCTCCATCCCCTACAACTCTCCCCATCACTGTAACCTCCCTCAGACCCTACAACCCTCCCTATCTCTGTAACCTCCTCTAGCCCCTACAACCCTCCCTATCTCTGTAACCTCCGCCAGCCCCTACAACCCTCCCCACCTCGGTAACCTCCTCCAGCCCCTACAACCCTCCCTATCTCTGTAACCTCCTCCAGCCCCTACAACCCTCCCTATCCCTCTAACCTCCTCCAGCCCCCACAACCCTCCCTATCTCTGTACCCTCCTCCAGCCCCTACAACCCTCCCTATCTCTGTAACCTCCTCCAGCCCCGACAACCCTCCCTATCTCTGTAACCTCCTCCAGCCCCTACACCCCTCCCAAGCTCTGTAACCTCCTCCAGCCACTACAACCCTCCCTATCTCTGTAACCTCCTCCAGCCCCGACAACCCTCCCTATCTCTGTAACCTCCTCCAGACCCTACAACCCTCCCTATCCCTCTAACCTCCTCCAGCCCCGACAACCCTCCCTATCTCTGTGACCTCCTCCAGCCCCAACAACCCTCCCTATCTCTGTAACCGCCTCCAGCCCCTACAACCCTCCCTATCTCTCTAAACTCCTCCATCCCCTACAACCCTCCCTATCCCTCTAACCTCCTCCATCCCTCCCTATCCTTCTAACCTCCTCCAGCCACTACAACCCTCCCTATCTCTGTAACCTCCTCCAGGCCCGACAAACCTCCCTATCTCTGTAACCTCGTCCAGCCCCTACAACCCTCCCTGTCTCTGTAACCTCCTCCAGCCCCTACAACCCTCCCGATCTCTGTAACCTCCTCCAGCCCCTACAACCCTCCCTATCTGTGTAGCCTCCTCCAGCCCCTACAACCCTCCCTATCTCTGTAACCGCCACCAGCCCCGACAACCCTCCCTACCTCTGTAACCTCCTCCAGCCCCTACAACCCTCCCTATCTCTGTAACCTCCGCCAGCCGCTACAACCCTGCCTATCTCTGTAACCTCTTCCAGCCCCTTCAACCCTCCCTATCCCTCTAACCTCCTCCAGCCCGTACAACCCTCCCTATCCCTCTAAACGCCTCCATCCCCTACAACCCTCCCTATCTCAGTAACCTCCTCCAGCCCCTACAACCCTCCCTATCCCTCTAACCTCTTCCAGCCACTACAACCCTCCCTATCCCTCTAACCTCTTCCAGCCCCTATAACCCTCCCTATCCCTCTAACCTCCTCCACCCCCTGCAACCCTCCCTATCTCTGTAACCTCCTCCAGCCCACACAACCCTCCCTATCTCTGTAACCGCCTCCAGCCCCTACAACCCTCCCTATCCCTCTAAACTCCTCCATCCCCTACAACCCTCCCTATCTCTGTAACCTCCTCCAGGCCCGACAAACCTCCCTATCTCTGTAACCTCCTCCAGTGCCTACAACCCTCCCTGTCTCTGTAACCTCCTCCAGCCCACACAACCCTCCCTATCTCTGTAACCTCCTCCAGACCCTACAACCCTCCCTATCCCTCTAACCTCCTCCAGCCCCGACAACCCTCCCTATCTCTGTGACCTCCTCCAGCCCCAACAACCCTCCCTATCTCTGTAACCGCCTCCAGCCCCTACAACCCTCCCTATCTCTCTAAACTCCTCCATCCCCTACAACTCTCCCTATCCCTCTAACCTCCTCCATCCCTCCCTATTCTTCTAACCTCCTCCAGCCACTACAACCCTCCCTATCTCTGTAACCTCCTCCAGGCCCGACAAACCTCCCTATCTCTGTAACCTCCTCCAGCCCCTACAACACTCCCTGTCTCTGTAACCTCCTCCAGCCCACTCAACCCTCCCTATCTCTGTAACCTCCTCCAGCCCCTACAACCCTCCCTATCTCTGTAACCTCCTCCAGCCCCTACAACCCTCCCCATCTCTGTAACCTCCTCCAGCCCCTACAACCCTCCCTATCTGTGTAGCCTCCTCCAGCCCCTACAACCCTCCCTATCTCTGTAACCGCCACCAGCCCCGACAACCCTCCCTACCTCTGTAACCTCCTCCAGCCCATACAACCCTCCCTATCTCTGTAACCTCCGCCAGCCGCTACAACCCTGCCTATCTCTGTAACCTCTTCCAGCCCCTACAACCCTCCCTATCCCTCTAACCTCCTCCAGCCCGTACAACCCTCCCTATGCCTCTAAACTCCTCCATCCCCTACAACCCTCCCTATCCCTCTAACCTCCTCCAGCCCCTACAACCCTCCCTATCTCAGTAACCTCCTCCAGCCCCTACAACCCTCCCTATCCCTCTAACCTCTTCCAGCCACTACAACCCTCCCTATCCCTCTAACCTCTTCCAGCCCCTATAACCCTCCCTATCCCTCTAACCTCCTCCACCCCCTGCAACCCTCCCTATCTCTGTAACCTCCTCCAGCCCCGACAACCCTCCCTATCTCTGTAACCTCCTCCAGACCCTACAACCCTCCCTATCCCTCTAACCTCCTCCAGCCCCGACAACCCTCCCTATCTCTGTAACCGCCTCCAGCCCCTACAACCCTCCCTATCTCTCTAAACTCCTCCATCCCCTACAACCCTCCCTATCCCTCTAACCTCCTCCATCCCTCCCTATCCTTCTAACCTCCTCCAGCCACTACAAGCCTCCCTATCTCTGTAACCTCCTCCAGGCCCGACAAACCTCCCTATCTCTGTAACCTCCTCCAGCCCCTACAACCCTCCCTGTCTCTGTAACCTCCTCCAGCCCACACAACCCTCCCTTTCTCTGTAACCTCCTCCAGCCCCTACAACCCTCCCTATCTCTGTAACCTCCTCCAGCCCCTACAACCCTCCCTATCTCTGTAACCTCCACCAGCCGCTACAACCCTGCCTATCTCTGTAACCTCTTCCAGCCCCTACAACCCTCCCTATCCCTCTAACCTCCTCCAGCCCCGACAACCCTCCCTATCTCTGTGACCGCCTCCAGCCCCAACAACCCTCCCTATCTCTGTAACCGCCTCCAGCCCCTACAACCCTCCCTATCTCTGTAACCTCCTCCAGCCCCGACAAACCTCCCTATCTCTGTAACCTCCTCCAGCCCACACAACCCTCCCTATCTCTGTAACCTCCTCCAGCCCCTACAACCCTCCCTATCTCTGTAACCTCCTCCAGCCCACACAACCCTCCCTATCTCTGTAACCTCCTCCAGCCCCTACAACCCTCCCTATCTCTGTAACCTCCTCCAGCCCCTACAACCCTCCCTATCTCTGTAACCTCCTCCAGCCCCTACAACCCTCCCTATCTCTGTAACCTCCTCCAACCCCTACAACCTCCCTATCTCTGTAACCTCCTCCAGCCCCCACAACCCTCCCTATCTCTGTAACCTCCTCCAGCCCCTACAACCCTCCCTATCTCTGTAACCTCCTCCAACCCCTACAACCTCCCTATCTCTGTAGCCTCCTCCAGCCCCCACAACCCTCCCTATCTCTGTAACCTCCTCCAGCCCCTACAACCCTCCCTCTCTCTGTAACCTCCTCCAGCCCCTACATCCCTCCCTATCTCTGTAACCTCCTCCAGCCCCGACAACCCTCCCTATCTCTGTAACCTCCTCCAGCCCGTACAACCCTCCCCATCTCGGTAACCTCCTCCAGCACCTGCAACCCTCCCTATCTCTGTAATCTCCTCCAGCCCTTGCAACCCTCCTTATCCCTCTAACCTCTTCCAGCCCCGACAACTCTCCCTAACTCTGTAACCTCCTCCATCCCCTACAACCCTCCCTATCCTTCTAACCTCCTCCAGCCCCTACAACCCTCCCTATCTCTGTAACCTCCTCCAGCCCCTACAACTCTCCCTATCTCTGTAACCTCCTCCAGCACCTACAACCCTCCCTATCCCTCTAACCTCCGCCATCCCCTACAACCCTCCCTATCCCTCTAACCTCCTCCAGCACCTACAACCCTCCCTATCCCTCTAAACTCCTCCATCCCCTACAACCCTCCCTATCCCTCTAAACTCCTCCATCCCCTACAACCCTCCCTATCCCTCTAACCTCCTCCATCCCTCCCTATCCTTCTAACCTCCTCCAGCCCCTACAACCCTCCCTATCTCTGTAACCTCCTCCAGCTCCTACAACCCTCCCTACCTCTGAAACCTCCTCCAACCCCTACAACCCTATCTACCTCTGTAACCTCCTCCAGCCCCTACAACCCTCCCTATCCCTCTAACCTCCGCCAGCCCCTAAAACCCTCCCTATCTCTGTAGCCTCCTCCATCCCCTACAACTCTCCCCATCTCTGTAACCACCCCCAGCCTCTACACCCCTCCCCATCTCTGTAACCTCCCTCAGACCCTACAACCCTCCCTATCTCTGTAACCTCCTCTAGCCCCTACAACCCTCTCTATCTCTGTAACCTCTTCCAGCCCCGACAAACCTCCCTATCTCTGTAACCTCCTCCGGTCCCTACAACCCTCCCTATCTCTGTAACCTCCTCCAGCCCACACAACCCTCCCTATCTCTGTAACCTCCTCCAGCCCACACAACCCTCCCTATCTCTGTAACCTCCTCCAGCCCACACAACCCTCCCTATCTCTGTAACCTCCGCCAGCCGCTACAACCCTGCCTATCTCTGTAACCTCTTCCAGCCCCTACAACCCTCCCTATCCCTCTAACCTCCTCCAGCCCGTACAACCCTCCCTATGCCTCTAAACTCCTCCATCCCCTACAACCCTCCCTATCCCTCTAACCTCCTCCAGCCCCTACAACCCTCCCTATCTCAGTAACCTCCTCCAGCCCCTACAACCCTCCCTATCTCTGTAACCTCCTCCAGACCCTACAACCCTCCCTATCTCTGTAACCTCCACCAGCCCCGACAAACCTCCCTATCTCTGTAACCTCCTCCAGCCCCTACAACCCTCCCTATCTCTGTAACCTCCTCCAGCCCCGAGAACCCTCCCTATCTCTGTAACCTCCTCCAGCCCCTACAACCCTCCCTATCTCTGTAACCTCCTCCAGCCCCTACAACCTTCCCTATCTCTGTAACCTCCTCCAGCCCCTACAACTCTCCCTATCTCTGTAACCTCCTCCAGCACCTACAACCCTCCCTATCCCTCTAACCTCCTCCATCCCCTACAACCCTCCCTATCCCTCTAACCTCCTCCAGCCCCTACAACCCTCCCTATCCCTCTAAACTCCTCCATCCCCTACAACCCTCCCTATCCCTCTAAACTCCTCCATCCCCTACAACCCTCTCTATCCCTCTAACCTCCTCCATCCCTCCCTATCCCTCTAACCTCCGCCAGCCCCTAAAACCCTCCCTATCTTTGTAGCCTCCTCCATCCCCTACAACTCTCCCCATCACTGTAACCTCCCTCAGACCCTACAACCCTCCCTATCTCTGTAACCTCCTCTAGCCCCTACAACCCTCCCTATCTCTGTAACCTCCTCCAGCCCCTACAACCCTCCCTATCTCTGTAACCTCCGCCAGCCCCTACAACCCTCCCCACCTCGGTAACCTCCTCCAGCCCCTACAACCCTCCCTATCTCTGTAACCTCCTCCAGCCCCTACAACCCTCCCTATCCCTCTAACCTCCTCCAGCCCCCACAACCCTCCCTATCTCTGTACCCTCCTCCAGCCCCTACAACCCTCCCTATCTCTGTAACCTCCTCCAGCCCCGACAACCCTCCCTATCTCTGTAACCTCCTCCAGCCCCTACACCCCTCCCAACCTCTGTAACCTCCTCCAGCCCCGACAACCCTCCCTATCTCTGTAACCTCCTCCAGCCCCTACAACCCTCCCTATCTCTGTAACCTCCTCCAGCCCCTACAACCTTCCCTATCTCTGTAACCTCCTCCAGCCCCTACAACTCTCCCTATCTCTGTAACCTCCTCCAGCACCTACAACCCTCCCTATCCCTCTAACCTCCTCCATCCCCTACAACCCTCCCTATCCCTCTAACCTCCTCCAGCCCCTACAACCCTCCCTATCCCTCTAAACTCCTCCATCCCCTACAACCCTCCCTATCCCTCTAAACTCCTCCATCCCCTACAACCCTCTCTATCCCTCTAACCTCCTCCATCCCTCCCTATCCCTCTAACCTCCGCCAGCCCCTAAAACCCTCCCTATCTTTGTAGCCTCCTCCATCCCCTACAACTCTCCCCATCACTGTAACCTCCCTCAGACCCTACAACCCTCCCTATCTCTGTAACCTCCTCTAGCCCCTACAACCCTCCCTATCTCTGTAACCTCCTCCAGCCCCTACAACCCTCCCTATCTCTGTAACCTCCGCCAGCCCCTACAACCCTCCCCACCTCGGTAACCTCCTCCAGCCCCTACAACCCTCCCTATCTCTGTAACCTCCTCCAGCCCCTACAACCCTCCCTATCCCTCTAACCTCCTCCAGCCCCCACAACCCTCCCTATCTCTGTACCCTCCTCCAGCCCCTACAACCCTCCCTATCTCTGTAACCTCCTCCAGCCCCGACAACCCTCCCTATCTCTGTAACCTCCTCCAGCCCCTACACCCCTCCCAACCTCTGTAACCTCCTCCAGCCACTACAACCCTCCCTATCTCTGTAACCTCTTCCAGCCCCTACAACCCTCCATATCTCTGTAACCTCCTCCGGCCCCTACAACCCTCCGAGATCTCTGCGCTCCTCCAATTCCAGCCTCTTGAGCATCCCCCGATTTCCCATGTCTCCACCATTGGCGGCCGTGCCTTCAGCTGCCTGGGGCCCTGAGCTCTGTAATTCCCTCCCTAAACCTCTCCGCCTCTCTCTCTCTCCCTCCTCCTTTAAGATGCTCCTTAAAATCGACCTCTTCAACTGAGCTTTTGGTCACCTGTCCCCAACATCTCCGTATGTGGCTCGGAGTGCATTTTAATTTTTTGATAACTAATCCTTAGAGGTGCATGCACAAGAGGTCAGTGATAGATAAAAGTGGGAGATGTGAGGGGTGTGTTGGAGAGATCCGGAGGGCACCTGAGGGATTGGACAAGGAGGCTGAGGATGCTGAAATCAAGGCGTTGCAGGACCAGGAGCCAGTGTAGGCCAGCGCGTACAGACGGATGGGCAGGTGGGTGCGGGTTAGGATACGGGGACAGTATATACCACTACCAAGCAGGGCAAACAGACAGTGCACCTACCCACACAGGAGGAGAATGTGTAGAGGTTAGCCACCGGGTCATAGTAAGCATCCAACCACTTGGCATTGGCTTCACTGCTGTGGATCCAAGGAGAGGATTGTCAATGCACTAACAACTGTTAAATATACAAACACAAGTCAGATAGAGCGAACCACAAATACTATCCCTACTCCGACTAAAATTCTGGGATAAATCACCCATAAGAGGGCCTGACTCAAGGCAGTGTGAAGCACCCCCAGGCTGCTCAGCTCTTGGGTCGATTCCTGGTCATTTTCAGTATTTTAATAAGAGGTGTCACATAGTTAAAAATGACAAGTCTCTCCCTGGAACTCGCCACCTGCTTCTCTAATTCCAACTCGCTTTGTTTCCCGTCCACTTTCCTCCATTTCAAGCAGTCACACACTTTCCTGTGGACATTTCCCGGTCTCCAGTTATGCTTTTTAATCCAAATCCATCTGTGTGCCTCCTTCACTCTCTCCCTGTTCCCCTCCCTCTGTCATCCTCACCCTCACTCCCGCTGAGGGCTCCGGGAGAGGAACCAGAGAGGGCGAGGGGTGAGAGGTGAAGTGGAGGGCAAGAGATCATGGAGGCGCAGCGATAGGTCAGAGATGGGGAGAGAGCGTGGTCAAGGTGGGGGGTCAAGGGGAGAGGGGGAGACAGAGCAGCCAAGGGAAGTGGGGGAGAGCAGTCAAGGGAGAGGGGGAGAGAACGCGGTCAAGGGAGAGGGGGAGAGAGAGAGCGGTCAAGGGAGAAGGGGGAGAGAGAGCGGTCAAGGGAGAGGGGGAGAGAGAGAGCGGTCAAGGGAGAGGGGGAGAGAGAGAGCGGTCAAGGGAGAGGGGGAGAGAGAGCGGTCAAGGGGGAGGGGGAGAGAGAGCGGTCAAGGGAGAGGGGGAGAGAGAGCGGTCAAGGGGGAGAGAGAGAGCGGTCAAGGGAGAGGGAGAGAGAGCGCGGTCAAGGGAGAGGGAGAGAGAGCGCGGTCAAGGGAGAGGGAGAGAGAGCGCGGTCAAGGGGGAGAGAGAGAGCGGTCAAGGGGGAGGGGGAAAGAGAGCGGTCAAGGGAGAGGGGGAGAGAGAGCGGTCAATGGAGAGGAGGAGAGCGGTCAAGGGAGAGGAGGCGGGAGAGTGGTCAAGGGAGGAGAGAGAGCGGTCAAGGGAGATGGGGGGGAGAGAGAGCGCGGTCAAGGGAGAGGGGGGAGAGCGGTCAAGGGGGAGAGAGAGAGCGGTCAAGGGAGAGAGAGAGAGCGGTCAAGGGAGAGGGGGGGGAGAGAGAGCGCGGTCAAGGGAGAGGGGGGAGAGCGGTCAAGGGGGAGAGAGAGAGCGGTCAAGGGGGAGGGGGAAAGAGAGCGGTCAAGGGAGAGGGGGAAAGAGAGCGGTCAAGGGAGAGGGGGAGAGAGAGCGGTCAAGGGAGAGGGGGAGAGAGAGAGCGGTCAAGGGGGAGGGGGAGAGAGAGCGGTCAAGGGGGAGAGAGCGGTCAAGGGAGAGGGGGAGAGAGAGCGGTCAAGGGAGAGGGGGAGAGAGAGCGGTCAAGGGAGAGGGGGAGAGAGAGCGGTCAAGGGAGAGGGGGAGAGAGAGCGGTCAAGGGGGAGGGGGAGAGAGAGCGGTCAAGGGGGAGGGGGAGAGAGCGGTCAAGGGGGAGGGGGAGAGAGCGGTCAAGGGGGAGGGGGAGAGAGCGGTCAAGGGGGAGGGGGGGAGAGAGCGGTCAAGGGGGAGGGGGAGGGAGAGCGGTCAAGGGGGAGGGAGAGCGGTCAAGGGGGAGGGGGAGGGAGAGCGGTCAAGGGGGAGGGGGAGAGAGAGCGGTCAAGGGAGAGGGGGAGAGAGAGCGGTCAAGGGGGAGAGAGAGAGCGGTCAAGGGGGAGGGGGAGAGAGAGCGGTCAAGGGGGAGGGGGGGAGAGAGCGGTCAAGGGGGAGGGGGGGAGAGAGCGGTCAAGGGGGAGAGAGAGCGGTCAAGGGGGAGGGGGAGAGAGAGCGGTCAAGGGAGAGGGGGAGAGAGAGCGGTCAAGGGGGAGAGAGAGAGCGGTCAAGGGGGAGGGGGAGAGAGAGCGGTCAAGGGGGAGGGGGGGAGAGAGCGGTCAAGGGGGAGGGGGGGAGAGAGCGGTCAAGGGGGAGAGAGAGCGGTCAAGGGGGAGGGGGAGAGAGAGCGGTCAAGGGGGAGGGGGGGGAGAGAGCGGTCAAGGGGGAGGGGGGGGAGAGAGCGGTCAAGGGGGAGGGGGGGAGAGAGCGGTCAAGGGGGAGGGGGGGAGAGAGCGGTCAAGGGAGAGGGGGAGAGAGAGCGGTCAAGGGAGGGGGTCAGTGGGCGGGGGGGTGTTGACCCGGGGTTGGGGGGTCTCCACTGGGCCTAAGGCTCCTCCCCCCGCTCGCCGCCCGGCCCGGCCGGGACTCACTTCTCACTCCCCTCCGGCCCGCCCGAGGCCATCGCCCCCGCCGCCTGCCCGGTGTAGGCCCCGTTTCCAGGGAAACCGCGCTTCCGGTCCTGCGCTCCAAACGGTCCCCCAGGGGTTTCCGGTCCCGCGCTCAAACCGGTCCCTCCGGCCCCTGGGCACCGGGACAGAGGTTCCGGTCTGGCTGTGGGGGTCCCTGCTCCTGAATCCTTGCCCCAAATGTTATTTATCTACACACTGCCCTTCAAAATAGCAATATTCACAAATATAAATCAGATATTCGGGATTAAACTAGGTTTCCAGCTCAGTATCTTGCTGATGCCCGATGTTCATAAAAGTCACAGAATCCTCCAGCCCTATAGGAGGCCATTCAGCCCATTGTGCCTGTGCTAGCCCTTTGATCTATCCAATTAGTCCCACTCCCCCTCCCCCTCTCTCTCTCTCCCCCACAGCCCACCAAATTTCTCCTTTTCGAGTATTTATCCGATTCCCCCTTTTGAAAGTTCCTATTGAATCTGCTTCCACCGCCCTTTCAGGCAGCGCCTTCCAGATCACAACAACTCAAATATAATAAAAGCAAAATACTGCAGATGCTGGAAATCTAGAACAAAAACAAAAATACCTGGAACAACTCAACAGGTCTGACAGCATCTGCGGAGAGGAGCACAGTTAACGTTTCGAGTCCGAATGACTCTTCATCAGAACTAAGGAAAAATAGAAAAGAAATGTGCTAATGGTACAGACTGTGTGACCACTTTGCAGAACACCTTCGGTCTGTCCGCAAGCATGACCCAGACCTCCCTGTCGCTTGCCATTTTAACACACCACCCGCTCTCATGCCCACATGTCCGTCCTTGGCTTGCTGCATTGTTCCAGTGAAGCCCAACGCAAACTGGAGGAACAGCACCTCATCTTCCGACTAGGCACTTTACAGCCTTCCGGACTGAATATTGAGTTCAACAATTTTAGATCATGAACTCTCTCCTCCATCCCCACCCCCTTTCCGATCCCCATTTTTCCAATAATTTATATAGGTTTTTCTTTTCCCACCTATTTCCATTATTTTTAAATGTATTTCCATCCATTGTTTTATCTCTACCTTTTAGCCTATTTCGATCCCTTCCCCCCACCCCACCCCCACTAGGGCTATCTGTACCTTGCTCGTCCTGCTTTCTACCCTTAATTAGCACATTCCTTAGATAATATCACCACCTTCAGCACCTCTTTGTCCTTTTGTCTGTGACATCTTTTGGTTTTCTCTACCTATCACTGGCCCTCTATCCAGCTCTACCTGTCCCACCCGCCCCCCTTAAACCAGCTTATATTTCACCTCTTTTCTATTTTTACTTAGTTCTGTTGAAGGGTCATTCGGACTCGAAACATTAACTGTGTTCCTCTCCGCAGATGCTGCCAGACCTGCTGAGTTTTTCCAGATATTTTTGTTTTTGTTCCACACAACTCAAATGTTGTGCTGACAAATGTGTGAAGTTGCTCTTGGTCGGTTGGTAGGCACTTTTACCAATAATCACTGGAAGGGAGTGCATTTGTTTTTGAAGAAAATTGGTCACTTAAATAAAGCAACAATAAAGATTTTGGTAGGACACAGATGTTGTCAACATGAACAATGATTCTTCCTGGGCTACCAGTTCCCACCACGACATTCATGTGTGAGTACTGAGGGAGTGCCGCACTGTCGGAGGGTCAGTGCTGAGGGAGCGCCGCACTGTCGGAGGGTCAGTGCTGAGGGAGTGCCGCACTGTCGGAGGGTCAGTACTGAGGGAGTGCCGCACTGTCGGAGGGTCAGTGCTGAGGGAGCGCTGCACTGTCGGAGGGTCAGTACTGAGGGAGTGCCGCACTGTCGGAGGGTCAGTACTGAGGGAGCGCCGCACTGTCGGAGGGTCAGTGCTGAGGGAGCGCTGCACTGTCGGAGGGTCAGTGCTGAGGGAGCGCCGCACTGTCGGAGGGTCAGTGCTGAGGGAGCGCCGCACTGTCGGAGGGTCAGTGCTGAGGGAGCCGCACCGTCGGAGGGTCAGTGCTGAGGGAGCGCCGCACTGTCGGAGGGTCAGTGCTGAGGGAGCCGCACCGTCGGAGGGTCAGTGCTGAGGGAGCGCCGCACTGTCGGAGGGTCAGCGCTGAGGGAGCGCCGCACTGTCGGAGGGTCAGTGCTGAGGGAGCGCCGCACTGTCGGAGGGTCAGTGCTGAGGGAGCGCCGCACTGTCGGAGGGTCAGTGCTGAGGGAGCGCCGCACTGTCGGAGGGTCAGTGCTGAGGGAGCCGCACCGTCAGAGGGTCAGTGCTGAGGGAGCGCCGCACTGTCGGAGGGTCAGTGCTGAGGGAGCCGCACCGTCGGAGGGTCAGTGCTGAGGGAGCGCCGCACTGTCGGAGGGTCAGTGCTGAGGGAGCGCCGCACTGTCGGAGGGTCAGTGCTGAGGGAGCCGCACCGTCGGAGGGTCAGTGCTGAGGGAGCGCCGCACTGTCGGAGGGTCGGTGCTGAGGGAGCCGCACCGTCGGAGGGTCAGTGCTGAGGGAGCGCCGCACTGTCGGAGGGTCAGTGCTGAGGGAGCGCCGCACTGTCGGAGGGTCAGTGCTGAGGGAGCCGCACCGTCGGAGGGTCAGCGCTGAGGGAGCGCCGCACTGTCGGAGGGTCAGCGCTGAGGGAGCGCCGCACTGTCGGAGGGTCAGCGCTGAGGGAGCGCCGCACTGTCGGAGGGTCAGCGCTGAGGGAGCGCCGCACTGTCGGAGGGTCAGCGCTGAGGGAGCGCCGCACTGTCGGAGGGTCAGCGCTGAGGGAGCGCCGCACTGTCGGAGGGTCAGCGCTGAGGGAGCGCCGCACTGTCGGAGGGTCAGCGCTGAGGGAGCGCCGCGCTGTCGGAGGGTCAGCGCTGAGGGAGCGCCGCGCTGTCGGAGGGTCAGCGCTTAGGGAGCGCCGCGCTGTCGGAGGGTCAGCGCTTAGGGAGCGCCGCGCTGTCGGAGGGTCAGCGCTGAGGGAGCGCCGCGCTGTCGGAGGGTCAGCGCTGAGGGAGCGCCGTGCTGTCGGAGGGTCAGCGCTGAGGGAGCGCCGTGCTGTCGGAGGGTCAGCGCTGAGGGAGCGCCGCGCTGTCGCAGGGTCAGCGCTGAGGGAGCGCCGCGCTGTCGCAGGGTCAGCGCTGAGGGAGCGCCGCGCTGTCGCAGGGTTAGTGCTGAGGGAGCGCCGCACTGTCGGAGGGTCAGTCCTGAGGGAGCGCCGCACTGTCGGAGGGTCAGCGCTGAGGGAGCGCCGCACTGTCGGAGGGTCAGTCGTTCAGATGAAACATTAAAATGAGGCTCCCACTGGCGTCTCAGGTGCACATAAAGGTTCCCTGTGCATTATTGGATGGGGAGAGTGGAGATCCCCCCCCTCCTCGGTGTGCTGTGTTAATTGATTATTAATTGTGTTTCATGGGATGCAGATGGTGGACATTAACTGGAGATACACTTGTGTCTCTATTAATAGATGCAGCCTGAAAGTTTGGTGGTTGAGTTAGTTGGTATGTGCTTGGAAACGCGGTAAATAAACGCTGATAAAAGTGTGTAAAGATTGGGTCCGGTTCTATCCTTCACCAACTGTCCGGGCATCATATCCTGGGGCCAATATATACCCCTCAACCAACATCGCTAAAAACAGATGATCTGGGCCATTATCACATGGCTCTTTGTGGGATCTTGCTGTGCACAAATGGGCTGCTGCGGTTCCCACGCTACAACAGTGACCGCACCTGCGAAGTACCTACCCGACTGTGAAACGCTTCGGGACGTCCTGAGGGGGTGAAAGGTGGGGAGACAGCCTCAGGGCATGGGGGTCGGCCATTTTGGACTGAGATGAGGTGGACATGGCTTCACTTGGTGGGGGTGGGGGTGGGGGTGGGGGTGGGGGTGGGGGGGCGGTGGGGTTGTGAATCTTTGGAATTCTCGACCCCCCCCCCCCACCCCGCCGGTTGTAGATGCCCCACCGTTGTGTGTACTGAAGACTGGGAGTGGTTGAGTTTTGGGCACTGAGGGAATTCCGGGATATGGGGATAGTGCGAGGGGGGTGGAGTTGAGGAGATCAGCCACGATCTTATTGAATGACAGAAGAAGGCCAAAGGGCCGAACGGCCCACTCCAACTCCTATTCCTTGTGTTCTTACCCGCTGGACCATTCCAGCAATGGGACCAATTGGATCTTTCAGGATGAGACATTAAACCGAGGCCCCGTCTGCCCTCTCGGGTGGGGGTAAAAGATCCCACGGCCACTATTGGAAGAAGAGCAGGGGGGAGTTCTCCCCGGTGTCCTGGGGCCGATATTTATCCCTCAACCAACATCACTAAAAACAGATGATCTGGGTCATTATCACATTGCTGTTTGTGGGATCTTGCTGTGCGCAGATGGGCTGCTGAGTTTCCTACATTGCTCTTCAAAAAAAATACAAAGGTACTTCGTTGGCCGCGAGCGCTTTGGGGCGTCCGGGAAGGGGGGGGGGAGGCGGGAGCGAGCGGCCAAAGTCCACTCTCTGTTGGAAAGGGCCAGCACAGACTCGACGGACTGAATGGCCTCTCTCTCTCTCTCCACCTGTCTGAGAGACAGCTGGGACTTAACGTTGAAGATGCGCCATGTTCAGAGAGAGATGGTGTGGGGGTGGTGTTGGTGAGCGAGGGAAAGAGGGAGAGAGGGAGGGAGAGAGGGGAGAGAGGGAGGGAGGGAGAAAGGGGGGGAGGGGGGGAGGGAGAGAGGGGGGGGAGGGAGAGAGGGAGGGGGGGGAGAGAGGGATGGGGGGGGAGAGAGGGATGGGGGGGAGAGGGAGAGAGAGGGATGGGGGGGAGAGAGGGATGGGGGGGGAGAGAGGGATGGGGGGGAGAGAGGGATGGGGGGGGAGAGAGGGAGGGAGAGAGGAAGGGAAGGAGGGAGGAAGGGAGGGACGGAGGGAGAGAGGAAGGGAAGGAGGGAGGAAGGGAGGGACGGAGGGAGAGAGGGACAGAGGGAGAGAGGGAGAGGGA